>NW_025932332.1:0-303 GCF_000764305.2 Hyalella azteca
AAAAAACGTTTTGAGGAATAACTGAATTACCTTCCCATGGTGCAAGCGAACAAGACATATTATCGAAAAAACTATTTCGTGAAGTCATGTTTAAGCCAAGAAGTGCTCAAGTTACAATAAGGCTGGCAGTCAACCTGATAAGAGGAAAACCGTTTTACGCAAAGTCGAAGTCTTTTGCGGAGCTAGCATTAGTTCATCCATGGCAGGAGAGTTGAGTTCTGGCAGTGATCGAGGACGCACGCAGTGTTTGCGGGTCCCAACTTTCTCACTTTTTACTATGCCGGTTTGACTTATCTCGCAAAT
>NW_025932333.1:0-2986 GCF_000764305.2 Hyalella azteca
AATTTCCAAAACAAAATTTGTAATTTATAAACACTCGACGAATTTTTATCTCGTATCACTAAAGTCTCAGCGTAATTTTCTCCACCAGGTCCGTAAAGAACAAAAAATAAAAGTTTATTACACGCAACCACGAGAACGACAGCCTCCCTCGGCGACAGCTGAGCAAAGAATGACCGAAGTCACCGAAAGTTGCGATCCCTTCTTGTAAGAACGCGGGGTGACATTTTTGCGGCCGGTTGTACCTATAAGTAACATTGTATATAAGTACTTATATTATCAGTCTGCTTATATCGCAAGTTCACAAGGAATTTAAAAGCAAAGAAAACACCAAGCAAATTCACCATATCGATATTGAAAACGTTTCGGAGTCCAGCTCCATCGTCAGTTCGAAAAACTAAAAATGAATAAAATGGAGCTGGACTCAGAAACGATTTTTCAATATCGATATAGTGAATTTGCTTGGTGTTTTCTTTGCTTTTAAATTCCTTAAGTAACATTGATTATATACAGTGAATGAATCATACAAATACAAACATATTATAGTTATAGAGTTGTATAATCATACTTCAGTTGTATGATTCAGTACATTTTTTTATTATTTTTAGCTTCTCTTTGAAGGATGTTTCATCAGTACAAACCGTATATACAACTTTATTCATTCAAGTTACATAATTCACGTCGTGATTCGGGCACGAAACATTCTACAAAAGCTTTATAAAATATTTTAAAAATCAGTTTCACCTCGGATTTATGAATGATATTTCTACAAATACTACATAATTCCTGTCATTTTTAGACCTAATGCTCCGCTGCACTAATAGTCTGGCGTCCGGCAACTGTTACGGTGGGGAAGGTGACTTGCAAAGGAAAGATTTCAGTTTAGACAAGGAATTGGTATTATATTTACATTTTTAGAGCTCTTTTCTTTAGTTGCATTTAATAATAATATTATTAAATCTAGCTACTTCACCTAATGCACCAGTACAACTGCACTATAGCCGTCTGGCGTCCGACAACTGTTACGTGTCTCGAACGCGTTCGGTTGAGTCTGGGCTCCTGAGGGATTAAAATATTATTAACATCCTTCGGTACCATATATATTCTTCTGTATATTAATGTATCCTTCTGTACATTAATATATAATATATATCCTTCCCGCGGGGATTGTAATTTGACGTAGTGGGAATCCTGCACAATCTCCCATTCCCTCTTTATATGTTGCAATCCTGGAGGTCTCGCTTTCAAAGTTATTGGATACTTCGGTTAATTTTTTTCATGTGTACAGAATGGCATAACCTTCCCGTCTCCAGCCTGCACAAGTAGTCCAGCTCCAGGCACTCCAGCCTGCCTCGGTAGTCCGGCTCCATGCGCTCCAGCCCGCCTCAGTAGTCCAGCTCCAGACGCTCCACCTGCCTCAGTAGTCCAGCACCAGGTGCTCCAGCCTGCCTTAGTAGTCCAGCTCCAGGTGCTCGAGCCTGCCCCAGTAGTCCAGCTCCTTCACCCAGCTGATCCTGGACGTGAANAACCATCTTGGTCCAGCTGCAGAACCAACCATCTTGGTCCAGCTGCAGAACCAACCATCTTGGTCCAGCTGCAGAACCAACCATCTTGGTCCAGCTGCAGAACCAACCATCTTGGTCCAGCTGCAGAACCAACCATCTTGGTCCAGCTGCAGAACCAACCATCTTGGTCCAGCTGCAGAACCAACCATCTTGGTCCAGCTGCAGAACCAACCATCTTGGTCCAGCTGCAGAACCAACCATCTTGGTCCAGCTGCAGAACCAACCATCTTGGTCCAGCTGCAGAACCAACCATCTTGGTCCAGCTGCAGAACCAACCATCTTGGTCCAGCTGCAGAACCAACCATCTTGGTCCAGCTGAAGAACCAACCATCTTGGTCCAGCTGCCTGAAGCAGTTGTCGCTTCTAGAACTACTCTTCAAAGCTGAAATAATTCCTTTTTTTAAGCCACAACCATTCCGCTTTAAAGCTCTAAAAATTTCTCATTGAAGTTCCAACCATGCATCAAGAGGCGAGATAACAATGGTGAGGTAATCAAATTAACCATTATCTTGAATTATTTATTACTTTAATTCATGGGATTTAACAACGATTTGTATACATTTTATTTGCCACCATAGCTATGACCTGAACCTTCCTGTCAGAACAAATCACGTACAAGTTGCTTTGAATGAACCTAATAAAAAGGCAAACAAAGGAACTAGGAAATCCATTATTATAAACTATTGACTAGTCACACGTGAAATTATGAGTAATAAATTGAGCATGCAGAAAATTCAGGTCGCCAGTCTCTTCGAGTGAGTCATATGGGAGCCATGTCTGGTCAGTTGTGGTTTCGTGGAGCACCACTCCATGTGGTACTCCTGTGGTCTTGTAGAGCACCACTCCATGCGGTACTCTTGTGTGGGGTTAGACACCTCAACACTCCGCGTAGTACTCAGGGTAGTATTCCTGAGAATCATACTTGACAAAAATGGTCGGGTGATTGACCGTGGTGTCGATAGGGCGGCTGGATCTGTAAAAATAAATATTTTTCGGAACCGGGATAACAAAAAAAGTTTTTAAAATTGATCGTGGCGTCTTCACTCGCATCTAAGCATTGATATTCCATAAACAAAATTTCACGAATTTCTGTCAGCATAAGCGGACACTACAAAACAATCTTAATTCAAGATTATACACTGGATTTGACTTAGCGACAAACCCGAGAGAAGACCGTAAGGTCAGGCATGCCTATTTCATGAGCTCTCTGCATTGCACTGAACATATATCAATTATATGCAAGACGTCATCACCACAAACTTGACGTGCATCAGAATCTGAGAGCATCTAAATAAACACTAGAAGCGGTAACCCGCTTTCTTCTTCCCCGCTACGTAGGAGGGACGTACCCGTCTTTTGGAGGCTTGACGGTCTGGGCGTTGCCGGGGGCGGTGAGACCCACGAGCACCTTGCAGATGAAGATG
>NW_025932334.1:0-347 GCF_000764305.2 Hyalella azteca
ATGAGAACACAAATGAGAACACAATCTCTAATGAGAACACAAATGATAACACAATCTCTAATGAAAACACAAATGAGAACACAATCTCTAATGAAAATACAAATGAGAACACAATCTCTAACGAGAACACAAGTGAGAACACAATCTCTGATGAGAACACAAATGAGAACACAATCTCTGATGAGAACACAAATGAGAACACAATCTCTGATGAGAACATAAAATTGAGAGGCTCGCGCCAGCACAGCGGCTGACGCATCCACGTCCACGCTGTCGCTGCTTTACCTTCGTCTCCTTTGTTTTGAAACTTATACAGCGAACAATCAATTACCAGAACTTTAGCTTCA
>NW_025932335.1:0-302 GCF_000764305.2 Hyalella azteca
CTTATGACTGTGAGCGGATGCTTCGCTTCATCTTCTTTGTTTATTATCCATTCCAATGAACGTCAGGCAAACCTGCTTGGCTTCCTGAGGTGACTCATTTATTTCTGAGAAAATTGTCCTTTGTTGTTTTCCTCGTTTTAATTAATCATGACCGTTTCAGCCGATACAAAGTGCACTTGGAACAGTTATTCTACCTGTTACTACAGTTATTAATTATTATACCCTTTACTATAGTTATTCTACCCTTCACTACAGTTATTATACCTTTCACTACAGTTATTCTACCCTTCACTACAGTTATT
>NW_025932336.1:0-414 GCF_000764305.2 Hyalella azteca
ACATACCACACCCAGGCACACCACACTCACTCCACACTGCACTCAGCACCAACACTCTTACCTTATGGCAGGAAGTATGCCCAAAGGGTTGTAGCTGTCTTACCATTTCCTGGGCTGTTGGGAGAGCTAGTGATTATCTAGGGCCTAGAGCACAATTTGAAAGCAAATGGTAGGTGGCTAGCAAATATAGCTAGTCAGACTAAAGTTTCAACTACTCTTAACTCAACAACATGATTCCCTCACTGTTGTATGGGGCATTCATGAGTGGATTATAGAAGACAACTGGTCCTACTAGGTCGCACAAGTCATTAAATATACTCCTATACTCCTAGTCACACTAGCATCCTAATCAGTAAATATACTCCTAGAAACAACTAGAAAATTGGACTAAGTCACATATGTCTTGATTTAAAG
>NW_025932337.1:0-787 GCF_000764305.2 Hyalella azteca
TTTTGGGACTAAAGAATATGGACCATTAAATTCACAAGCAAATATCAAGAATAAAAAAAGGCCAAGTAAATTAATATATTTTTATTTAAAACGTTGCAGAGGCCAGCTCCTTCATCCGTTCAAGAACATCAAAAATTTTTAACTCACATCATCCATTGATATAATTAATTAAACCCTACCAATGGCATGAGAAATAAATTATTAACAAAAATACGAGGTCATTTGTTTCTTAACAATAATTTAGAAGTAATTGTGTGTAAATCCTGTGTAGTCATGTTCTGCATCTTTATTATTTCCCCCATAGTTAACCAGCATGAAATAGAACATTTATATGGTCTATACTCTTACGCAATGCACGACTCATGACAGCTGATGTATAGAGAGCCTGTTTCGAAGACAGTAACGAACTTGCGTTTAACGTCTAACGCGTTAAACGCGTTTAAATCGTTTAACTCTGGCTTAAAATTTCGGTGCTCAAAACTCATTTGCAACACCGCGGCCATGAGCCAGGATTGGCCAGCTGTTTGCGGTCTCGTGTGAGAGAATTGCAGACGTGTTCCCAGGGTGCGAAATATCGGCGTGACCAATGGCCTTATATGACACACTCATGTGACCCTTCATAGGACTGCTCCCGGCAGCACACACTCTGAGAAAAGTGATAATCTTTCTCCAAAAAGTGCACTTCTCGCCTTTGCGTGGGCTATCTTGACCCAGTTATCAGTGCTATATCAGTGCTGTATCAGTGCTATCTTGACCCAGTGGTATCAGTGCACGTAGCTTTATCAGT
>NW_025932338.1:0-978 GCF_000764305.2 Hyalella azteca
ACGTTTCGAATGTGACATCATTCATTTTCAAGTTATAGGAAGCATTGAATACTGAAATTTTGGCGGAAATAAGTACATGATACACGTAAATATGATACAACACGAAAATTATCACGAAAATCCAATTTACTTGATTTCGTACATATGTCAACCCAAATTTCGTTACTCATTGCGTCTTTAACTTGAAAATGAATGTTGTATGTACAACATTCATTTTCGTGTTGTATCATATTTACGTGTATCATGTACTTATTTCCGCCAAAATTTCAGTATTCAATGCTTCCTATAACTTGAAAATGAATGATGTCACATTCGAAACGTCGTTAATAAATTAAATTACTTCCTTGAACCTGAATTTTTATCAACCAACGTCCACCGAAGAATATTGTTCGATCCTGAAAATTTAAATCAATGATTTCTCTGGTCATTAACCACTCGTGTTTAAATAAGCTTATTCTGCTATCTTATAGTAATATATATACATGTATATATATATCTTAAACAAGTTTTGTTAAAGACCAGAGAATTAGTTTTATTTATTAACTTCTTGTTAGTTTTTTCAATAAGTCGTACTGAATTCTTCGTAGGTGTTGGAAGATTGAAAATTAAATTACCGATAGACATTTTTAATATTGAACGACGTTTCGAATGTACAACATTCATTTTCAAGTTAAAGACGCAATGAGTAACGAAATTTGGGTTGACATATGTACGAAATCAAGTAAATTGGATACCATTCAAATAATGCTAAAATTTCGTATTTTTTCCGAGTAGTTTTTTGCGCTTGTAAAATCTTCATGTATGTAGGTAGTATCACGTTAACGAAATTTTAGCATTATTTGAATGGTATCCAATTTACTTGATTTCGTACATATGTCAACCCAAATTTCGTTACTCATTGCGTCTTTAACTTGAAAATGAATGTTGTACATTCGAAACGTCGTTCAATATTAAAAATGTCTATCGGTAGTTTAATTT
>NW_025932339.1:0-1100 GCF_000764305.2 Hyalella azteca
ATATAATTTACATTAAATAATTTATGTATTACATTAAAAAATATCGAGGCATTTACCTTTGCATTTTAAACACAAATAAAATCATTCGTAACCATGTCATCAGAGGAGTGGTGAACACAGCGCATGCAAACGAAACTCGCTTCCATTTACTCGTTATCGCGGATGAAGCATGCATGCCTTATATTTACTCACTCCGACTCATTCCCACTCACGAGTTGCTTTTAACTTTGAAACTTAAGAAATTCCATTAAGTCCACTTATCTTGCATGAGATTGATCGTTGGAATGATAGTCATTCTCGATAGATCTTATTAGACACTCAAGACAGGCAAGGAAAATTTCACATGCACAAGTTATTCAACAACAAAATATGGGCACAAATATATTCTGCGTCAATGGGCAAAAATATTATGATAGTTAACGTATCGATGCCACACACACAAAATATGCACGTCATATTCCATGCAACTGTGCTCAGATACACAAATTCTTTCGCTATTAGTTTACGCCTTGTGTCCTTATTCTTTTTTATGTATTACTCATCGTATTACCCCCCCCCCCCCTGTATTACTCAGCGTATTACCCCCCCCCCTGCATTACTCAGCGTTATTCACTGTGTATTACTCAGTGTAACACTCATAAATAGAATCTACGCCAAGATAATCATATTTCTAATAGACGACACAGTGAAAATATCCACCGCGTGTCCCCGGCAGCTGTGCGCGGGCAGCTCGCGACGACTGCCGCCCTACGGCGGGTTGCCCAGTTTCTTCGACGCGCTCCTCAACCCTGACGCTAAGTTCTGCTTCGCGTGGCTCAAGTTCGGGGGCGAGCTCAACTTTAAAACTAAACGAATTTTACATGTGACTGGTCTATTAAATCTATACGCATCATTTGAATTCATGTATTATACTAATATTTCATTGGAAATATGAGTCATTATTGAACAGCGTATAGCCCAGTGGTTACAGTACAGAGCACAAAGATTGCACCTGAGAGGTGCGGGTTCGATCCCAGCTCCGTGCGCCAGTTTCTGGTCAGAAATAACTGACGAAATTCCTGATTGAAGTTTTGCTGCGCAGACCGGAGAACAGTGCACTG
>NW_025932340.1:0-367 GCF_000764305.2 Hyalella azteca
AGTAAGCGACGTAGCATCATAGACGTCAGGACGTCATCTTCATAGGTGTTATGCCCCTCGCATGATGACATGATAAGTAAGCGACCGAGCATCGTAGACGTCAGGACGTTATCTTCATAGGTGTTATGCCCCTCTCATGATGACATGATAAGTAAGCGACGTAGCATCATAGACGTCAGGACGTCATCGTCATAGGTGTTATGCCCCTCGCATATGCCTCGAAACCGCTAATGCGTCAAGCACAAAATGAAAATTTGACATGAAAGGAAAAAAACATTCATGCAAACAAACTTGAGAGGCAGAGATTACTACTGGACGGACCTACACGAGAGACGTACCTTATAATTAATGGGAGCAGGTACCTTAG
>NW_025932341.1:0-51880 GCF_000764305.2 Hyalella azteca
AATCCCTTCAGTTCAAGAGCACAAGCCATGCTGCTGAGCCGTGTTTCAGGGAGCCGAACCTGCGCCAGCCGACAATCTCTGAACAGTCACACATAATGAATCGGCGATTTTAACAGGGGTTCTAAATCGCTTCTAAAAAACGAGACCTCGACTACAGCTAGCGTTTAGTGAATACATAATGACCTGAATTTGAGAATATTTCACAATGAAGTCAAAATCAGACACTGGATAGCGTAAAAACCTTAAGAAAATAGCAAAACCAAATGAGGTTGAAACAAGGTTTATTACGTTCCAAAACAATTCAATAAACGTTATTTCAACCTTAGATTCTGGTAGCAAGTATGAGGTGACACGCGGCCACGCAGCTGTGCATGTAACGAGCACACGTGTCGTCTCGAGGTCACGCACCAATTGGCCCGTTCACTCGTCAGGTCGTAATAATGATCGGCACTTCGGCGGCAGTAAGGACAGTCGACGGTTGGCCACCGATAATACTAACATAATTTAGAACTGAGACCCTACCTTCAAATCTAGCAATGCACGTGGTGGCGTAAGTACACATAGCGGCCAATTTCTAGTACGCGATTCGTGGGTTTAGTTTGAAAAGCCGTCAGTGATTGGTTGACGGAGTTAGTAATTTATGGAACTGAAATTTGTGAATTGAAAATATTAGATATTTTTTTCACTATTTTGGATATTTTTATATTGTATATGTTTTCAATCCCACCTGCAACAACAAACTGCACCACCTGCACCATCCAACTGCTCCACCTGCACCATCCAACTGCACCACCTGCACCATCCAACTGCACCACCTGCACCATCCAACTGCACCACCTGCACCATCCAACTGCACCACCTGCACCATCCAACTGCACCACCTGCACCATCCAACTGCACCACCTGCACCATCCAACTGCACCACCTGCACCATCCAACTGCACCACCTGCACCATCCAACTGCACCACCTGCACCATCCAACTGCACCACCTGCACCATCCAACTGCACCACCTGCACCATCCAACTGCACCACCTGCNTGCTGACCGTGCTGACAGTTGTGTAACTAGGGATGCTGACCGTGCTGACAGTTACGTAACTAGGGATGCTGACCGTGCTGACAGTTGTGTAACTAGGGATGCTGACCGTGCTGACAGTTACGTAACTAGGGATGCTGACCGTTCTGACAGTTGTGTAACTAGGTGTGCTGACAGTGTTGACAGTTGTGTGAATAAAGATGCTGATGGTGCTGACAGTTCTCTACTAGAGGTATGTCAAGCGCTGAATTAATCGCGGTCATAATTGAACGAAATTATTTAGGCTAGCCAAGTGTCGGCCAAAATTACCGGTAGCAAATGGCTCTCTTTTGTCTCTTAATTTAAGATAAAATAACAAATGTAAATGAGACGTCACATGGCAGCTTCTTCTAATAGTTTGTTCTCATTAATTATGTAATATGGCTGACTCATTAACAAAACTGCGCCTGCCTACTTAACATCAATGGGAACTATCGTGTTAATTACTTTACGCGAAAAGAACGAGCCAAGGTTTGTAATGCATCACTTCTATGGCACCGTAATGAAAATATAAGCCGTTTTATCGCCGGTGTACTGCTGGCCATTCATCGGCCGACCATAAAACGTCTATAAATCCCCCCATAAGGCAACGAAATGAACGTCAAACCAAAAGACACGCAAAACATTTCAAGTTTTCTAGGTCCACACAAGTCTCCAATTAATTTTTTTTCCCTTTGATCGAGCGCTACCGTGCCACAAGTGATGCAAAAAAGTCCTCGTGCGCATCAAAGTTGCGCTGGTTTTTGTTCACTGAAATTAACTCGCACGACACGAAGGTTGAGTCAATAACGAAGATTCGAAAGAGTTTGTAAGGGCGCAATTGTGCAGGCTTATTCAACATATACTGAGACTTTGTGCTATACGCTGATAATAAGAGAGAGAAATGCTAGCAATGTCATGTAACATACAATTAAATTTTGAAATATTTTAAAGTATAGCAAAATTTAATTAGTTGAAATCAGAACAAGTTCACCAAAAGAATAATGTTTATCATTCGAGATAATCTTAAACAATGAGTGCGGTAACAATACCGACCATCTTTAGCCATGAACTATGATGAGCAACTGTTGGAAGGCTCAATAAAATAATTACATTCAATGAGATCATCAAATGCGAAAAAAAAATAATTCAACAAATTCTCTCGTAGAAAAATTCATTGGTTACTGAGAGTCATCAATCTACTGAAAAATTTTAGTACCCCATCGCCACTAGCCGGGCAAAAAGGCATCTCATCGACCCACACCAGGACACGAGCAGTGCATCTACATTCGGACAAAGTCTCGTTCATTTTACTGAGTGAGATTTTTTCCAAATAGCGATGCGCTTTTCGATCGTGTGGGTCATCCTGACCCAGTTTTGCCCGGTAAAAAGGAGTATCAGCGCTACGTCCGCTTATTGATCACGCTGTGGGTGAGAAATTGTGTCATTGTTTGGACAACTTAACCCATTAATTGAGTGCAGTGCTAATACATGACTGCAAATCACGTATTCGAATAACGACATCGACATACCATTAAGATATCGATTCTATAATTAATGATAGGTCTTTTTTAAATAGAACCCATCAATGTCTATGAGATAACCCAAAAGCAAAAAGCACAGGTAAATTTGAGAATCCACTCGAACTGCAGATTTATTATTAACTTTAAAAAGCAAATAATTTGAGAATTTTGACATTAGATTACAGTTCATCCCAGTTAAAATTTTATTCCAATATGCTAAAGATATCTAAATCGCTGCAGATTATACGAATTTTACATCAGAGGGCCTCCGAAATGGACTATTTTGGCGTTCGATGACTGCTGTCGAAACCAAGACTCCAATTCAGAGTGAAGTAAAATATAATCTGCGCGGATTCACTAAGAACATCAGTTAATTCAAAAGCCCCTGGAGGCATTTAACAATAAAATTAGCCTACAATTTAACGCATACACAGAAAAATCGCAAAAAGCCACGCAGACATTGTGGACCACGAGTGTTACAATTCAGACCACATTATGGACCATGAGTGTTACAATTCAGACCACATTATGGACCATGAGTGTTACAATTCAGACCATATTATGGACCATGAGTGTTACAATTTAGACCACATTGTGGACCATGAGTATTACAATTCAGACCACATTATGGACCATGAGTGTTACAATTCAGACCACATTATGGACCATGAGTGTTACAATTCAGACCACATTATGGACCATGAGTGTTACAATTTAGACCACATTATAATGGACCATGAGTGTTACAATTCAGACCACATTGTGGACCACGAGTGTGGCCGCATTGTGGACCATGAGTGTTACAATTCAGACCACATTGTGGACCACGAGTGTGGCCGCATTGTGGACCGGGTTCACGCACGCGCCGATAACGCGACATTGCAGCTCTTCACCACAGACCATACATCGCTCGGACACGCCGTCTAATTCAACAAGCGATTATTGCCGTACAAAACAAAGGAACTTCATCACGAAACTTTCGTCTCCACACAACAATGATGCACGCAGTGATGCCTCAGTCGTGCGTGCAGAATTTGGATCAAAGAAATGTATGCTCAAGCGTTTTATATCGTCCGTAATGTCGTGTCTGAGCTTCAATTTTCAGTATTGATCTAGAACCTAAATTACTTTTTCGATGAAAGTAGGTATTACGCGATCTGGAATATCTTATATATCAATATAAATGTCTTAACTATGAACTCGCTATAAACTTGAATATCTATGAGAGGACTCGGGCACTAGCACCCGCATACATATTTAAAAAGCTGATTTATTATACTGCGGTCAATACGTGTCCCAAAATTCTAAATTGCATGCAAAATAGTAGGCATTACATAAATAAAGGTTAATGACCATACCAAAGAAACACATCAGCAATCCTAAATAACAAGTTGCGGTTTTCAATTTGAAAGTGGGAGTTACAATTTTCTTGCGGTCGCAAGTCGCGTTACTGGAGAAATTCTCTGCAATGCTTAACCTTTTAGCAAGCAAGTTACCATCGATGGTCAGTTAAAATATCCTTCCGAAAAAAAACAGGTTGTACCATGGTTTGTGTTTAAGGCTACGTTATCACACCTTGACAATCTCCATTCACCTGCGCTTCCATCCATACATTGCTTCACCCTCTGCCATGCCCAGGAATTAAAATACGAGTTTTTGGATGAAAGTTTTGAATTGGACAATGAAATTCAGGCACTTTCCGCATTTTTAATATGTCGGAAGAAGAAAAATCAATTTGGTTTATAGTGTCTTGGGAAGATTGAACCATATTGCAGCTTGAAAGTTTTTCCTTAGCATTGGAATTAATAAATTCCAAAAATTTAAATTTCTTTAAGCGTATAGTGACCACTTTTTATAAAATTTCCATCTGAGATTCATTCTAATTCTATTCAAAATTTTCAAAAATCCAAAGGAGTAAATGTATATTTCCTCGTAGTGGCTGAAGAACTAAAAATTTTTGCACATAAGAAATAATGAAAATAAAACAGAAAACTTTTAATATCATAAAAACTATACATCTCTAATAGATTTAATGAATTAGCAATAACACATGAATGAACACGAAGAGAAAATTATCTTGTAATAACACAATAACAAACACAAATAAAACGACTAAACTTATGGCAGATAAGGTAACCGAGTTTGCGGACGTGGAACTTCTTGGAAGTTCGGTATTTTGGACCGGTCCTGAGCGAGGCAATTAGAGGACATAAGCTCTTATAAGAACTCCTTGAGAACATGGATTGCCTGTTGTGTCCTGAGGGGAGAACCAATCACTAACAATTAATTGCTTCAATGTTATCATGTGTACTTTGTGCCTCGGACCCACACCGACCCTTAGCTTGCCAATTGTTCTCCTAGCTTTCGAAATGTACTCACTCTTCTAACGTCAGTAGTACTCTAAGCCTTGCCATGTTCCGACTCTTTATTGTACTATCAACTGTACTCTAAGCCATGCCATGTACCAACTCTCGCATCATCAACTGTACTCAACTGTACTGTACCTTGCCATGTACCAACTTTTGTACCATCAACTGTACTCTAAGCCCTGACAAGCACAGTTACCAATTTTTAAAATTGCAAGTCGATTATAATGCTTCGAGAAACCAGCTCTCAAATTTTAATATTCTCGTTAATAACGTGAGAAAGCACGATTGCTTATTCGGGACAGAAAACGAATGAGGGATTTTCTAGGACCCCCAAAACATTAACATAATTTCAGGTAAATTTCAAAGCTCTTTTTCCCACTTTTATTCGTAAAACCAGTGCCATGATTGCATCAATGCTAGCAGCCGGAGGCCGGCTGCTAGCCGGCGCAAAAACGGCCCTAATTTAAACAAGAGCAAATCAGGGCAGCGGAGCGGTGTGTTGGTGTCGCGTCGCTATGGCAACGCATTACTGCACACAAATGGTGATTGGATCATCAAGCGATGAATGTGTGATGAAATGGTGGTGTCATGGTGATTAACTGATGGTGTCATGGTAATATGGACGCCGATACGACGCAACAATGACGGAGGAAGGCGATGGTGAGGAAGACGATAGTGATGCCCTGGTGATCGAGGGAGGTGATGGTGCTCATAGCGGTGAGGGAGGCGATGGTGATGCCCTGGTATGGGAGACGATAGTGATGCAATGGTGAGAGAGGCGATAGTGAGGCAGGAAGGCGATGGTGAGGGCTATGCCACTATCATCTCTTATCTCTCCACACATCACAAGGCTGCCACAACCACCGTCGTCGCCCCTCTTCTCAATATCTCAGACGTGGCTCCCAGCGCCCCGGCATGAATTATGGTCCCGGTGCACTCAGAGAAAATAATGACATTTTGTCCAAATAGTGATGCACTTTTGCCCTTATGGGTCATCTTGACCCAATTTGGCTCAAAGAAAGGAGGTATCAGTGCTACGCGCAGCAAGTGTGTCACAATTTAACCCGTCCATTTTTCTGCGTGTAACGAAAGCAAATGGCTGTCTTTGTACAGGTGTTGTTTTATTATATTTTATTCTCATTGTTTGCTGTACCAGAAAAATCGTTTATACTATAAATATAAAAGTTATTTTTCGCCTATCCAAGACTTATGGCGCATTGGCTGTAGCGAGTATTCAAATATATGCCATTTTTTAATAGTTGAATTATATTTTTTAGAAGTATTGCCCACATGAATTATATTTCAACGCCCAAATCCTCCTGAAGATTTGACGGAATTACAGTTTCTGTTGTTGATTACTGTTGCTGAAGACAATTGAATGTCTGGGAAAGAAGAATCTTGAATTCTGGAATTGAATTCCATGTGCGAAATTGAAATTTGATAATAAATTGCGTTGCTTAACGGGCCTGCGTGTTGCCAGCTGCTTAATAAATGCGAAAAATTTATAATAGAACTGGAAAAAACACTTTAAACGATATTTTCTGCAGCTTCTGTTTATATATTGCGGCGCAAGACTCGCATCGTAACGATTCCGAAAGATATTAAACATTTCTATTGACACTCATTGCAAATAATGGGTCCTATATTGTCCAAATAGCTAGGTTTTTTAGCACGATAGCCTTGATACGATATTATTCACGGTTCGAACTCAGTCAGGATTAATCACATGAAGTTAAAAAGTGCAGTGCTATTAGGACAGCCTTGCTTATTTCTTTGAGTGATAATTGCCATCACATGTTGCCATCACATGCTGTCATCACATGCTGCCATCACATGCTGCCATCACATGCAGCCATCACATGCTGCCATTACATGCAGCCATTACATGCAGCCATCACATGTTGCCATCACATGCAGCCACCACATGCTGCCATCACATGCAGCCACCACATGCTGCCATCACATGCTGCCATCACATGCTGCCATCACATGCTGCCATCACATGCTGCCATCACATACTGCCATCACATGCAGCCATCACATGCTGCCATCACATGCTGCCATCACATGCTGCCATCACATGCTGCCATCACATGCAGCCATGAAATCTATTCAAGACACCATATAATCACACAGACACACATACACCACACACACACACAACACACACACACATACATATGAACTATTCATATCAGGATCAATACAACACTACAACAGGGACTGATAACGAATCAGCAGCCACTCTGTATGGGTGTGTCGTGAATCGCGTAATAGAGGGACAGGGCAACGCTGATATCTTATCTTAGACCTTATCATATAAAACAAGATAACGCAACAATGACTAGTGTTCCTGCCTCAGCTTTCTACTCTCTCATCACGTGTCTAAAAAATCCATCGGGCCTATCAATGTATGAATTGCGTACAATACTAAATCGTGTTGCATTCACTTCATTATATACAGTGGCAACTAATTGTATAGATCTAGATAAAAATTTCATGGAACTCTTGCAATTCAATAAAATGATCTATGCCGGTCTCCAATTGGCTTACTATGAGTAATTCATTAGCGTGCAAACTCAAATTCTTAAGAAAATATTCAAGTGACCCTCAATACCTTCAGGTACATGTAATTTACAATATTACTTGCCAATTTGCGTAGAATAAAATCATATAAAGACGTAAAACACAAATTTCAATTTAATTCTTTCACCTTTTAATCACTTTTTGCAATGAAAAATATTCATGATGTTTTTCATGATCACCACTGCTGTCAAATTCTGATTGTCATTCACCATTGTCTTCATAACGAATGTCATAACCGAAGCTCCTATTGAAAGTCGTGACCAAGGCGGCAACCGGTCGAACTTCAGCCGAGTCACTTTCCGAGTTTGGATGAGTGAAAAAATCTGCTTAGGCTGATAATTGGAATTTCAGTGGCCACTGATGATATTTCCGTACAGTGGCCACCAATGATACGGTGATCATCGAGTTCCCTAAATGCAGTGGCCACAAATAATATATCCATACAGTGGCCATCGATGACTTTTCTCCTACAGTAACCACTGATATTTCCGTACAGTGGCCACTGATGATATTTCCATTCAGTGGCCACCGATGATATTTCCATTCAGTGGCCACCGATGATATTTCCATTTATTGGCCACTGATGATACTTGGGGCCACTCCTAACACACGTGGCGGACGACGTTAAAAAACTTGAGCTTTCCTATCACATTTATCACCATTCACTATCACCTTTATTTGACTACAATGCGTGGTTGCCTCACAAGTCAAGTCATTGTATGGAAAAAATACAAGCACATTGTCTCGGCGCAGATGCTGATGTTCCTCCCATGCTACCCATATCCTGTACGAAAAGATCCAGCAACGTACAAGTCTGGCTATTGGCAATTTATAAGTCGCAAATATTATAAGTCAGATTAAGATAATTTTTTTCGCGCCTTAAGCCACAGAAGTTGCGGGGGAAATGCCCGATTAGCGGAAGAAATTGAAAGAAAGTGAGGAGCTACCTCCTGAAGTTGTAAAAACAATAATATATCATATTGAAACCAAGAAATAATCGCATGAATCAAGCAAATCGGCGAGTAATTATGTCGTGTCTGTTCCGGCATTCAGTCAAACTTCGGACACTGTATCGTGAACCACACCGCGTACGTACCAAAGCTTCTAGTCTTTATAATCTGCCGTTACTTTACGTGCGTTCAAAACTTGCGTGTTACTATACTTGGTTTGATACCACTTCCCTTATTCCATATGATGTACATATAAAAGAAGTATTTTTCGACATTACGCATGCAAATTGTGTAACTAAAGTGCTTCTAAAACTCATCAAAACGAAAATTTGTTTTTCTTTCTCAGGAACTCTCGATGCAATTAAAATGCCGCACCTCACATGCCGCACCTCACATGCCGCACCTCACATGCCGCACCTCACATGCCGCACCTCACATGCCGTACCTCGCATGCCGTACCTCACATGCCGTACCTCGCATGCCGTACATCACATGCCGAACCTCACATGCTGCACCTCACATGCCGCACCTCACATGCTGCACCTCCCATCCCGCACCTCCCATGCCGCACATCACATGCCGCACATCACATGCCGCACCTCACATGCCGCACCTCACATGCCGCACCTCACATGCCGCACCTCACATGCCGCACCTCACATGCCGCACCTCACATGCCTCAAGAGCCCCTCTTTTGGTCATCGTTCTAACACTTCAGCAGCTCCACGCGCTATCATCTTGAAGTTACTGAAGGCTTATAGGAGGCCGAGGAATGGGCGCCGCCATGACTGGCGTAGCGCCTGTCCAAAAAAATAGAGTCCAAATGGTCCCGCAAAAAAATTGCTTTCCTTTGGCGTTTATTCGGTGTGAATGAATTCGACCATGCAGGAGAAACGTATTTAATTAAGCAACAAAAAGCATGACATCCTCTCTAAGTTTTTGAGATATTTTTCGATGTAGAACACTTCGATTTATGGAGCACAAGCTCATAATCAATAGGCTAGCAAATTATGCTATCTTCACATATTAGATAGATATATGTATTCGTCCTGTCTGAATATATTTAGTTCATATAGTTAAATTGGTAAATGAATTATTGAATAAAGGAAAAATTCGATGGAAAATTAAATTAACCTGGGATCTGTGAACGTCTTGGGCACCAAAACCATTTTATGAAAATTCATAACGCAAATGGTATTCAAGAATGACTTAAATTGTTTAATTACGACATAACTTCTTTCCGGACCGCGCCAAAATCCTTTTTTGTCGACAAGGATTTAGTGTGCAGAGAGGCGAAGTATTCTCTCAAAAGCAGCAAAACTCACGCAACTGACAAGACCTGGACGCCCTCTACCAGCTGCGTAACTCACAACAAAACGCTCAAAGTGACGAGTTGAAAACTTGTCAGGCACGTAATAACTTAAACTTAACCGTGATGGTTAAAATAAAAGTTTATTCTTTTCGGCTCGGTCGTCCGACTACAATAATAGATAGACTTGTGGCACGAGTGTAAGATTTTTTAACATTTATTTAATTGACGTAATCGAACGGGAATTTAATTCTTTATGGCTCAGATCGTAAGCAAACAATGGAACTATTTTCACTGAGAGGGTCCATTGACAGTGAACCATAGGAGCAATTAATAAGCGTTGGTGATTGGAGTGAGTCAATCACCACTGACAATGAACGCTAGAAAAAGGGCTTTGCTATGCAAGTAATAATCTTTGGTGACAGGACTGAGTCAGTCACCACTGACATTAACCCTAAGTGCCGCGCTAACAATACAAGATTAACACAAGGAAGGAAGTTCACTTACCTCTGAAGCACGAGTGTCGGAGAAGCAATATCTGCTGGGGCGTGTCTCTTCTAGCTGAGACCCATAAGTCGCAGCAAGGTGCTGAATACAACTTATTTACGCTCACGTTGGCACACCTTTTAGGTCATCCCTGTCCTCGACACTCATGCAAACAAACGGCACTCCTTACAAGTCTTCCTTTCCTTGTAATCGCACTTTTTCTTCCTTTCTTTATGTGCCAATTTCGGGCACCAGTTTCAGGCCTTTCTCGACTCCTCTTCCAAGTCTGCTGTAGCCCCACACAAAACACTGCGATCCGCACAGAATAACACAAACGTCGTGACACTACACTTGGAATAGAGCTGACAGAAAGGCACTTCAGAGGACGGTAATGTAATACAGAACAACTCAGGTTGTTCAAGTTGTACCGAACAACTCAAATTGTAAACAGGTTGCAATCAAACTAGGAAGGTTTCCACCGAAGCTGAAAACACTATAGCTACACCAAACCTAAAACCCGCTACTCTTACTCTTCACAAACGGCACAATAAATACATAAAATTTTGTAAAAATCTGCACAAAAAGTAAAATAGAAAAGTTAGTCTAGTTTTAATTGGCTGGAACATTAGCTTAAATTGGCTAGACCGGGAAATTGTAATAGGATAAACTTGAATATTTGAATAATCTGGATGTCGTTTCGTAATGAGCGTCAACTGCCTGTTCGAACGTGCTTGACTTGAATGCGGTTCAATGAATGGCAAGCGAGAGTAAATTAGTCGATTTTCTTTTGTGGATTCAAATTAGAGACGAACAGCCTGAGTTCTGGATCATCGTTGTCGTCACGACAATCTCAGTCGTAATAATAATAATCGTATACAGTTTACGGTCATCGTAACAGTTACGATGAGGCCGGACCAGACCCATTATATACAGTCTGCGGACCAGACCCATTATATACAGTCTGCGGACCAGACCCATTATATACAACGTCTGCGTAGGAAGACATCGTTTCCGCGCAGCTTGCGGAGCACAGCCTGGCGTATGGCGTACCTGTGCTGCTGCACATGTGCTGTGGCAGCACATAATCTAGTGCTGGTGCTGCACATGTGTGCTGTTGAGCTACACACGTGCTGTTGCTGATGCTGCACAGTGCACATATGCTGCAGGTGCTGACATATGCTGATGCCATTACAAATGTGACGCATGCAACATGCCGGCGCACTGCATAAATTTTATTGCCATACGTACCTTATCGTTTAATGTTATTTAAATGCTCGTAGTGCCAGCTAGGAAGGAATATGCACAATTGGTTTTGATTTTATACATTTATTTAACTAATGAACTCTTAACATGGAAATGTTTGCTTGAATGGTAACAGCGCAGGCAAAAGAATTAATATGCTATAAAATGTTTCATTTACTTCCGGTAAAGGCGCAACTAACATGCGTCTCGTCTGGTAGAGGCAGCGCCGAATTTAATTTCTTTTATATTCTTTTTTTATATTGACGAGGCCCCCTCTGGATATGTGACGTAAATGTGACGCACAGAAACGAAGTTGGCATTACTGTAAATGTCCAAAGCGTATCGACTGCAGGAACCGAAACTGGAAAATACTCGAGAGAAAAGAAAAATTTAGTAAGGTTCATGTCACGAGTTAAGCTGGAAAATAAATTACGTGGCAATTATACGGATGTGAGAATGAAGTTATAACGAAGTAACTAACATTAACTAACCAAAGGTTTTCAATGTTCGGTGTAAATACTGCATGATGATTCAAAGGATGAAGGACAGAATTTTTTAAATTTAGAGGAAATCAGTGAGCGGAGTAGGAAGTTGAACGGAAGAAGACAGCAAGAATAGCGAAAAGTTTTAATCTGTATTGAAAGTTGAAAGGAGTTGAAAGACAAACTAGAACGGCGCAATCCGTAACAGTATTTGACTAACGGCCAGCGCGTCTTACACAAACCATAATAATGCTGGCTATGGAATATACATGATATAGATTTAATATAATCTGGTAAAGCTTTGATAGAATTTAATATAATTTGATATACATCTTGGAATTTGATATAGATGTTATTGAGATAATTCAAGTTCGTTATAATCTAGAGTTAAGTCCACCTTCCTACAGTAGGGAAAAAATCATAGTTGTTGCATACTAAAGAAAACAAACATGACGCGGCATTCACACGATAAAGAAACGATGAAGTGTGTTTATAAGATAAACGATCGGAACACATCTTAGTTCATGAACATGGAGCTTCAGAAGATGCAAATATACAGCGAACACAAGTGAAGTTTTATCGAGCCAACCATTGACCACCTTACAAAACTGCTTAAAGTGAACAACGAATTACAAATTGCGCACAACCTCATACATCACATAACAGAAGAAGAACGTAATGCGCTCGATAGAAAAGCTCTTCTTTAGGTTTTGGAACGTTTCCGAAAAAAAAAATTGTCGGTGAGAGACGAAAAATTTCTCGTAGGGTAGATTGATCAAAAACTCGCGAAGATTTCGAAGAAATATTCAATTCCCTGCGGCAATTAATTCTAAAATTGCTGAATATATATACTTATAGTTTCGGGCAGATGTCCGTTGTACCATGACCGTTATACCACTTTTGCGTCAAAAAATCAGTGTTCTATTTCTAACTGCGCGTTTTCAAAATAATAAGACGATAAAACGAATTTCTTTCATCCTAAACATGCACATGAAATGCTGTACTCCTGAAATGCGTGAAATGCTGTCAGCTGAAATACGGGCTACTTCTATGTATATTTTGAAACACGGGCTACGATGAAATGAATTCTGAAAGTAAATTCATCATCATTGTGTGATGGTATAGGTTTTTAACAATTGTCATTATTGTAGTAAATTGTTTTATCATTTTAGTTATGGCAGAATAAAGGGAAAATTCTGTTATTGCTGCAATTATTTTAAGCTGCTGAGATTGAAAGACGTGAAGAAAAATTCAGCGCATGATTTTCTATCCGTCAGTTTGGCGGTGAAGAACATAACAGCAAGTGACAGACTAGACCGCCAGACCCTCAATTGCCACAGTGAACATGAAGACAGGAGTGACAGAAGCCGTGGCCACAGTGAATATTTGACAGGACTGACAGAAGCCATACACAGTTAACATTTGACAGCAGTGACAGAAGCCTTAATGGTCATACAAGTCACACACTCGCTCGCATAACGTCAAACGCGCATGAAATACAATGTGTTTTGTTCAGTGCTCTTGCACGACCATTTAGCAGCATGACCATAAATAACAAATGTAAAAACTTAACAAAAGTTGAGTTGATGACCACAAGTCGATGCCTTTTGGAACGGCATAGAAGTTACAAGCTCATCGCAACGTTTAAGGGAAATTCGCAGCCAAGAGAACCACGCTGTCATCTTCGATGTTGACTTTGCAGTAGAAAATGTATTTGCTTAGAGCTTAGGAGTGACAGGGGCGTTGCAGCAGTAAAAATGTCAGTGCAGTTATAGGTGCGGTAGCAGCACACGCTGCAGGGATTATCAACAGCGGCTTAACTGCAGCTGCAGAGGGAACGGGGATTATTTTAGCTAAACAGAGAACAGTTAGAGCCGTAATACCAACAGCTCCAGACATGCATATGATAACAGTTACAGCCGTAAGATAACAGCTCTATAGAGTGGCGGCACAAAATAATACTGGCGGCGGTATCAGACAATAAACAGTAGCAGTATTGCAAGGGTAGCAGGGAGTGGCAGCAGCAGCAGGGAGTGGCAGCAGCAGGGAGTGGCAGCGGCAGCAGCAGGGAGTGGCAGCAGCAGCAGGGAGTGGCAGCAGCAGCAGCAGGGAGTGGCAGCAGCAGCAGGGAGAAGCTGAGCGCCTCGCCTGGCTTCTCAAGACCTGCCATCGCAGAAGATGTTCTACGTTAACAATGAACCATATGAACATCAAGTAAATTACGCCCAACATTGCTTAAATATAGTTTTTCACTATTGTTTCTTCACTAATATAAATTAATTTAATATTCACTACGGGCATTTAATCTTCTGTGAACAGTTCTAAAGAGGAAAAAGCGACAAAAGTGCGAGCACAAGTATGCAGTTGTTGTCCATATCAACTCACGATATCAACGCAGATGCCTTCACGTTGGAATATCAACATATTATATATATCATATATTATTAATACATTATTTTTTAATATTATGTCACCATTGTAGGGTTATCAGCCACCATGCGATTGTTTTTAGTCAGCGCGTGGTAGTTCTCAGCCACCGCATGCTGGTTCTTAGTCAGCGCGTGGCGGTTCTCAGTCACCCCTGTAGGGTTCTCATCCGCCGCATGGTGGTTCTCAGTCAGTGCGTGGTGGTTCTTAGTCAGCGCATGGTGGTTCTTAGTCACCACTGTAGGGTTCTCATCCGCCGCATGGTGGTTCTCAGTCCCCGGATTGTGGTTCTCAGAACCGAGAGCTGGGCGCGGCTGGAGCTATCACTGCGCTGGCGTCTACATCGTTTCCGGCGGCAGCGACGCCACGAAGACGAGAACGAACCTCAGCCCAGCGACGGCACATCACATCTTCCTAATAAAATTCCTATAGAATCTTTCTTATAGAGATCACATCTTTCTTATAGAGATCACATCTTTCTTTTAGAGATCGCATCTTTCTTATAGAGATCGCACTTTCTTATAAAGATCACATCCGTATTATAGGAATCACATATTTCTTATAGAGATTCCATCTTTCTTATAGAAATCACGAGTCATTATTCTATCCAGGGTAAAAATTAGAGTCGTTTTACCACCGGCCACCCATGGGGCCTTGTTTGGCTTCCTGTAACCAGCGAAGGATGACCGAACAAGAATTAATGAATTTCAGTATAAGGCTGCTAATTTGTCCGAATGGCCTGTATTTTTATCAATATTCTCGAAATAATTCTGGCATAATTTCTGAAACAGAATTTATTTATTTTGCTTAAAAATTCGTCAATAATTCAGTTTCTGAATAAAACCATTGAATAAATTTCTACCCACGCAACATGACATTGAGTACAGTCCGGATCTCAGTCAACTAATTAACTTGAAACCCAGGAAATTACAATTTAAAAATGACAGAATAATGTCGGGAAGCGTCAGGTGTCCAATTAGAACGAGGTCATGGCAGCTGTTCTATATGAATAACTTCGGTTAATAAATTAACTTATAACTCAGCCACCTGCCACAGTCACATTCCACGTGTCGATAAGACACACGTGCACACATTGACACACATTGATCAGTGGATGACAAGGCCAAAATTCAGGGCCGATTCATGATGCAGGACCGCATAGAAATCACCCAATTCACGCAAAATTGTAATCACCCAATTCACGCAGAATTGTAATCACCCAATTCACGCAGAATTGTAGTCACCCAATTTACGCAGAATTGATATCACCCAATTCATGCAGAATTTAAATCATCCAATTCACGCCGAATCAGATTTCTCCATGAATGTATATTGGAAGTTCAGTTGGAATTTCTACAGAGATACAATAACAGTGCGTTCATTTCATAAAAACAAAAAGGAAGGTACAAAATTTATTTCTTTTGCAATAAAATCTCGCCTATAACTAGAATCCGTAACGGCACATTCATGCAGGCAGCGATAAGATAAAATGATATAAGTCTTGGAGCGAGCATGCGTCAGATATTACCAAGTTGATTTATAAGTCGTTATCCATATCAATAAAATATTGATTCATATACTCACCCAAATCATAAGAATGTCTTCCACGTCCAGAAAAAAAAAATAGAATATTATTCAAGAATAGCTCTAGGGAAGGTCAAACATATGAGTGATTAATCGACGGAACAAGTCAAGTCAAGTGTCAGTAATTAAAAGGTATTTTTTTGCTGCTCGCTTGAAAGATGTATTTGTAGCTGCATCTGTTAATAAATGATTATGAACACGAAGGTTGACAAGATATACAGATATAGCTATAATTGGCACCAGTGGAAAATACAGGATTCAGCCTAACCCAGGCCTGGTTAGCCAATACTGTCATAGGCTTGGGAATCTTCACACTTAATTATCCAGATGATTCCTGAAGAATCTTATGCGATCTTTCAAGCCCTTATATATGCGCTTCCAAGTTCAGCGATCATTGATAGAAAGTTCATAGTAAATTTAGTTGATTGAATATATAAATATTAATATCTTAAGTTCTCCATTACTCCCGCGCTACCTGCAATCAACTCAATACCACCAGCCGTCGTTTGCTATGGTAGCGTGCTTCCTGAAGCCTCTTGCTATCTGCAGCCCAGTGCTTTCTACAGCCCAATACTATCTGCAGCCCAATACTATCTGCAACCCCCAATGTTATCTGCAGAGAATGCTATACCTGCAGCCTTTAGCTATCTGCAGCCCAATGCGATCTGCAGCCCAAAGCTACCTGCAGCCCAATGCTTTCTACAGCCCAATACTATCTGCAGCCCCCAATGTTATCTGCAGAGAATGCTACCTGCAGCCTTTAGCTATCTGCAGCCCAATATGCGATCTGCAGCCCAAAGCTACCTGCAGCCCAATGCGATCTGCAGCCCAAAGCTACCTGCAGCCCAATACTATCTATAGCCCAATACTATCTGCAGCCCCCAATGTTATCTGCAGAGAATGCTACCTGCAGCCTTTAGCTATCTGCAGCCCAATATGCGATCTACAGCCCAAGAGCATTAACCGCAATCTATAATTAACTGTTAGCCAAACCACCTCATTCTCCACTACTATAGTCACTCATGTGGATATTCCACAAAATTGATTTTTATTTGCAATTGAGTTGCATCCCGGCAAGGTTATATCCACGCTCTAGCGCGGTGGAAATTAGTGGCTGAACTGCTCCTAAGCGACCCCTGCGCGAGGACTAGATTGTCAACACCCTTCTAGATGGCCGAGCTGCTAGATGACTAGACTACCAGGGACTGAATTATCCATCTAAATGACCGAGCTGCTACATGACTAGATGAGATGCAGGGACTAGGTTGTCCATTCTAGATGGTAAAGCTGCTAGATAACTAGATGAGATCCAGAGACTAGGTTTTCCCTGCTAGGTGGACGTAATAAAAAAATTCAAAAGTCGAATTATGATGCATTCCAGGGAGTATAGCGCGCGCGATTTTTTTTTTAATTTTTATGTGCAAATAAGTGAATCAGGCACCTGAGTCATTACAAGTAAAGTGCCTGAGCGTCGATGCGACGTTTATGAAGCTCAGTTTACGCAGGCCTAGCAGGTGCGGCAGGAAGGAGAAGCTTGCGTAAATAGCGAGTCTGCGTCGCGTAAACTCGCGGTGTTTGGATGTTAAAAAGTGATTGCGACATCTTAAGTACATCAGCCCAGCCCAATTTATAATTTTATTCTCGGTAATCGCCACTGCATGGCAAGTTCTTTGCGAGGTACAAGAGACGGAGGAACTTCTATGACTGAATTGGATGCTTCCTCTCATTTGACGTGGCCAAGTGGAACTCAGTCATACACACAAAAAACTAATGGATAATATCGTCCAAATAGCGACTCCCTTTCGGCGCGTAGCACTGATACGTCCTTTTGCTGTGAGAAATTGGGTCAGGATGACCCACACATGCGCAAAACGTGCAGCGTTTTTAGGACAAAGTTTCCTCTCATTTCTCTTAGTGTAAGCAGAGTTTCACTCGATATCAAGAAGGTTACCCACATGTATAAAAAGCCCTTACATGTTGCATCGACGCTAGTCCAATACAACGCATTACAGAGGTTCATATTTTTCAAAGGAAATTCTAAAACAACGGTAAAAATTAAAAATAAACTCCAGGAATACCTCATCTACATGGACATTAGAGAAACTCTAATTAATTTCTAAGATTGTTTCATTTTTGTATTGCATATAAACTAAGCAATGCCCTTAATGCACGACTGAATGAAGTGAAATTTGTACCAAATCACAGAAAGTTTTAAAAACGTTACCTTGGTGAATACAATACAGTTCACAAGATAAGGCTCCATATCAGTTGAGTAATTGCTGGACAAATGAGTGCACATTCACAGCTACTTTACACACTCATCGCATTCGTGAGTAAAACGAGTGGTAAATGGGGGCCACTCAACAGCCACTCTTTGAGACCACAAATCACCAGGAACTAGTGCGGCACTAGAGAGTTCACTGCCTCACAGGACAATATACTGCACGCACCAGCAACTAGTGCGGCACTAGAGAGTTCACAGCTTCACAGGACAATATACTGTGCGCACAAATAACTAGTGCGGTACTAGAGAGTTCACTGCTTCACAGGACAATATACTGTACGCTCCAGGAACTAGTGCTGTTCTAGAGAGTTCACTGCCTTACAGGACAATATACTACACGCACTAGGAACTAGTGCAGCAATAGTGAGGTCCACTGCCTCATAAGGAAATATTTCATATGTGTTTAATATTAATTATAGCTCTAGAAAATCCCGCTAACAAACAAGTTGCTGTACAACGGGCATAACACAGAAGTTTTACACCAGCACAATAGCCCCCAACACTGCTAGTGCAAGACACCGAAGCACTGCTAGTGCAATGATAGTGCAAGACACAACAGCACTGCTAGTTCACTGCTTGTGCAAGCCACCACTGCACTGCTAGTGCACTGCTAGTGCAAGACACCACAGCACTGCTAGTGCAAGACACCACTGCACCACACCAGTGCACTACCACAGCACCACAGCAGCAGCAGCTGTGCCAGAGCCAGCGTGCTGGAGGGCGGGGCAGATATCGCATGACCTGCGCTGTGGCGGCCACACCACGTGTAGCCTGTAGCACTGCAACACTGCATCATGTCTTCACTGCAACACTGCAGCATTGCAACACTGCAGCATTGCATCACTGCATCATGTCTTCACTGCAACACTGCAATATGTCTTCACTGCACCACTGTATCACTGCACCATGGGTTCACTGTATCACTGCATCATGTCTTCACTACACCACTGCACCATGGGTTCAGTGTATCACTGCATCATGTCTTCAGTGCAGCACTACATCAAGTCTTCACTGCATCACTGCATCATGTCTTCACTGCACCACTGCATCATTGCAGCACTACGTATACCACTTTACCGTAATACCACTGCTCATTGCATCACTGAAACACAGCACCACTGCACCGCTGCATCACTGCACCACTGCTCAGTGCATCACTGCACCACTGCACCACTGCACCGCTGCACCACTGCTCAGTGCATCACTGCACCACTGCACTGCTGCACCACATCACCACTGCACCGCTGCGTGTTGGGGTGCACTCGAGTGTTGTATAAGACCAGCGTGTGCAACACAGCGTGTAATCTCAAACCAGACCGGTGGTCTTGTGTACTTCTGTGTACAAATGAACAACGTCTGTTTAGAGTATACATCCAGAGGATTGAGTCACACACACCTCAGAATGTGTAGTTGTGTGGCACACAATCCTGTGTAGTTGTGTGGCACACAATCCTTTGTAGTTGTGTGGCACACAATCCTGTGTAGTTGTGCGGCACACAATCCTGTGTAGCTGTGTGGCACACAATCCTGTGTAGTTGTGTGGCACACAATGCTGTGTAGCTGTGTGGCACACAATCCTGTGTAGTTGTGTGAAGCAATCGCAGTGTAGGGCGTGTACGCGGTGGTGGTGATGAGGCGTGGTGCCGGTGATGGTGAGGCCGGTGGTGGTGAGCGGCTTGCTGCTGCCGCCACAGCTGCTAGGGATACACTGACACCAACTACCTGTTGTGAGTGGGACGGTGAGTGGTGGTGAGTGGTGGTGACCAGGGAGTGGTGAGTGGGGCGGTGGCGCGACGCGTGAGTGGTCAGGGTGTGGCGTGATGAATGAGGAGTGGCGGGATGAATGAGGAGTGGCGTGATGAATGAGGAGTGGCGTGATGAATGAGGAGTGATGAGTGATGATGACCAAGAAAACTCAAGTTCTCGCTCCCCACTCTAAGCTATCTTGCCAGTAATAACAGTTTTGATTTGATATATTTCACATTATTGGCTATGTATTAACATCAGTCAACAACATTACCTGGTGATGGGATAATAATAATAATAATAATATAATAATAATAATAATAATGATAATAATAATAATAATAATAATAATAATATAATATTATTAACAATAATATAATATAAATAATAATAATACCCCTGCAACACATATAATTCCAGCCGAACCACAGGCTACGTAGTGTCGTAATGAGAATATTACCTACTATAAAACATTACTAGTTTTAGTTAGCCATAACTACACTGCTAGGACATCATAAAACATCACTAGGTTAAGTTTGCCATCACTACGACTGATAGCACATTATAAAACATCACTAGTTTTAGTTAGCCATCATTACGACTGCCAGCACATCATAAAACATTACTAGTTTTAGTTAGACATCACTACGACTGTTAGCACATTATAAAACATTACAAAAACATTACTAGGTTTAGTTAGACATCATTATGACTGCTAGGACATCATAAAACATCACTAGGTTAAGTTTGCCATCATTACGACTGTTAACACATCATTCGCCCGTCAGTCTGGGCGTGTGCAGCGCAGCAAGCCAAGCCTGCCTGAGATGAACGCGCCGACGTCCTAGCATCCTGTCTCTGTGCTACCTTATTGAGAATTATAGCCTCCTTAGCGCTGGTCTGTGCTACCTTATTGAGAATTATAGCCTCCTTAGCGCTGGTCTGTGCTACCTTATTGAGAATTATAGCCTCCTTAGCGCTTGTCTGTGCAACCTTATTGAGAATTATAGCCTCCTTAGCGCCGGACTATTGGTGGATATTAAATGAGCGTTCATAACACCAATGGGGGATATCGTTTTATCGCAAGGCTGTACAGAAAGTGTACATGAATCGGGTGCCCATGACACCACTGATAGTATCATTTTATCATTTAAGTATATAGAAAGTGTACATGAATATGGTGCATATGGCAGCATTGATAGTATCATTTTATCATTTAAGTATATAGAAAGTGTACATGAATTGGGTGCCCATGACACCATGTACTGATAAAATCATTTTATCATTCAAGTGTACAGAAAGCAGCTCTGATTCCTGTGTTCCCAAACGATCTGTTACAGTTTACAACTCAGCGTTTGCCAGACTGGTGCTTGCATGATTCTTTTTAATAAATCGTCATTGCTTATACTTACATTTGTCTATATTTAATTGCGAGCACGCATCAATTGGGATTATGGGATTGTTCAATGCGTGTCTCGACTAAGTTTCGTGCCAATCTACAACTCGATGTCTTATCGCTAGGAAATCGCGAAGCTTTCGCCCGAAAGTGACTTGATTTGTGCGTGGCTCAGTAATCCATTAGACGTTGGTTTGGGTTATAATTTCGACCCTAAATACCTATTACATTAACATTAGTACTTATTTAGACTCTAAATGCCTATTACATTACCATTAGTACTTATTTAGACTCTAAATGCCTATTGCCATTAGCACTTATTTCGAACCGTAATGCCAATTACCATTAGTACATATTTAGACCCTAAACGCAACTACCATTAGTACTTATTTCGACCATAAATACCTACAATTCGTTGCCTACAGCTCACAAATTAAAATCCCATTCAATCTAAAATGTTTCTAAAATAGCCATAAGCAATTCGATATTTTTATTGGGTGAAACTATTTTTAGCGGTCCATCCGACTTCAAATCTAAAGCCATGCCACTCACATGCTCGCTCTGCAGCTGAACGAATTAATGGGCATTTTTGGTGCACATAACAACTGCCTGGCGTTCCCTACGAAGAAGAGGGATCCAGGTATGGCAGCGCCACTCCTTCAGCTCTGGCAATGATGCAGATTTTGTTAAATGAGAACTTCTATACAATAATCACTTCAAAAGTTCATTCTTCAACACATAATCGTTTTTGTATTCAAAGATGTGTATCATTGTATCATTCACACACCCCATCCTTACTAAATTCGTATAATGATGTTGTCATCTAACAGACGTTTAGGATCGCGTCACGAACAAGAAATTTTAAAAAAAAAAACTAGGAAATTGTCCTAATTTTTATTGTTTCTTAATGGCTGTTGAAATCTAGGAGTAATATGGCTAGAGAGTTGAGATGAATTAAGGATAGAAACGATATTTACATAGAATTAAAGATTCGTTTTTTATTCAATAGTTTTGTAAAACTGATGTTTAAAATGTTCATTTAAAGGTAATAAAAACAAAAATTACACAAAAAAACTTAACAGCTATCGGAACGCCAACGCCCATAAGGTGAATAGGCGCGCCCCACCCATCGACCTCAACAGGTTGTAAATTGTGCTGGGTTGTAATGGCACGTGGTTTGATTTGTGTCTATCTTTCAACCGGTGCATTAATTCTAATCGATAGGCAACCAAAACAGCTTGACTTACCCAGCGCAGTTTAGATTTTATAACGATTCATCGACATTGCAGTGCTGCAAATTTTGCATGCAACTCGAAAAGTCAACTCATTTCTGTGTCAGTTACGCATAACAAATTTGTGCGTTTGATTAACAACTCTAGAGTATATAAGCCTGGCTACACAAAAACAGGCGGATTTAGTCCACAAAGTCACTTCTTACAGCGAGACCAACATAGGAGTGTCGTGCGTTAGAGTGAAAACACCCGAGAGTCAAACACCGTGATATCACGCTAGCCAAATTACATAGCAGAGACCGGTCAGAAATCTCAGAGAGCTTTGCTGACATGCAACATGTCTGGGTACATATACTCAGATGTATCTGCTGCACCGTACACTCATCAGTCGTTACACCAGACATGCAACAAGCCTGGGTATGGATACTCAGATGTATTTGCTGCACCGTACACTCATCAGTCGATCGTTACAGTAGACCTGCAACAAGCCTGGGTACAGATACAGACCGTACACTCATCATATACGGTCGTTACAGTAGACATGCAACGAGTCTTCTTACAGCTACAGACCGTACACTCATCATATACGGTCGTTACAGTAGACATGCAACAAGTCTTCTTACAGCTACAGACCGTACACTCATCATATACGGTCGTTACAGTAGACATGCAACGAGTCTTCTTACAGCTACAGACCGTACACTCATCATATACGGTCGTTACAGTAGACATGCAACAAGTCTTCTTACAGCTACAGACCGTACACTCATCATATACAGTCGTCACCCTAGACATGCAACAAGTCTGTGTACAGATACTCAGATGTATCTACTGCACCGTACACTCATCATACGGTCGTTACAGTAGACATGCAACAAGTCTTCTTACAGCTACAGACCGTACACTCATCAGACGGTCGTTACACTAGACATGCAACAAGTCGGAGTTTTTATTGAAGGTGATAATCGCAGAGGCATATCCAGATCGACTGTATCATCTTTATAGCCCTAATATTCAGAGAAATAATTTTGCGCATTTGCTCGTGGTATTTTATTTTTCCGTTGGTGTACTTTACGTAATTGCTCGTGATATGACGAGTTCTATATGAGCGCTCTAGTGCTACCGGGCGTGTGCTGATATGTGAGAGCTTCTGCTTAGCTTGCGAGGTTCCTAACTATACTAAAAAAAATTGGAGGAACTTTGTCCTAACGGCAATGCATTTTTCATCCAAGCATGGGTTATGCTGACCCAGTTTGGCCTGGCACGAGAGCAAAATGGCGCATCAGTGTTATGTCCGCTCTCTGCACGTGCTGTGAGTGAGGAAGGTTGTCACAATTTGAACAATATGACCCATTAAGTACATTGAGAGTAAGTTCTTTGTAAGACANCAGGGAGGAGGCGCAATGTGCTGAGGGCTGGTGAGGTCACCGTTTATTCTCATCGCTCATTCCAACATTTAATTCTTTACCCAACGATGACATCAACATAATTAAATGCAGAAGAGAATTTCAATGTCCGTTTTAACATATTTCACACGTCTGGATCGTTGATAATCAGGACAACATAACATATAACCTATAGCATTGCCTATCACATAAGTCAACACAATTTCGTTATCTTGCCAACAGAAAATATTTGAGTATGGTGAGTCAACATCAAACCAAGACTATGACCAATAGAATAGACTATAACATGACTAATAAATACGTCATGTAATATGACCTATAACACAGGTAAACTGTCTCAATTCCAAATTCTAGCCACGATAATATCGCCTATCATACAGAACCGTTAGTTGACATATCCATAATAACCATAATTATTATTCAGCTTAAATAGTAATATGGGGAGATTACGTGGAGGTTTACGTATTCAGGATTTTACCTCCATGTATTTACGTGGAGGTAAAATCCTGATAATTCGGAGAGTGTGGATGTCTTGTAGGCTGGGCGTGTCATCTCATGCGTAATGTTTGCCTTATTCTGCAGCAAACGTCAAGTCGACCAAGTAAACAAGAGGCAGGGTGTGTGCCATGGCATTACTTAAAATATTCTTCGTTTCTATGACTTAATACATACAGGCAGCTGCTGCAATGCGGTGTAGAGACACACCAAGCAATATACGAGGACTGAATATTAATTGTGACTTTTGTGACTTGACTGAAGCACACTATTTTATGCAAACTGAGTAGATCTAATAGTAATTTTTCTTACCAGACGAATTTTGCAGAAATTGTTCGCAAAGAAAAAAGTTAATTTCCACTGAGAACATTTAATATTCATGCATCATTTTTCAACACTTAAGCCTCCATTGTTCCAATAACTAACAACGCTGTAACTTTCTCCCTTGGCGCATCGATCACCGTCCAACGTCTGAATCATGTTTCTAAGTCCGTAACACCTCAATTACCACGCCCGAACGCCCGCAATATTTACCCCAGCATTTATTGCAGTGCAAGACGTCGTAACTACACCTCTACACCCCCTCACAAAAAAAGAGGGATGTCCCTCCCCCCTCAAAAAAAAAACAGCCCATGCCGTTTACCGTCACTAACACCACAATTGAGAAACAATCGTTAATCGCAGCAACAATTTGCTGCCACGAACTGATCGCTACGGCAGTAAGCACCCGCACAATTATCCCGAGTATGCGCAGATGTTCGTTTTTCCAAGTATGTTTTGCTTCGATACCTGCGCCCGCTAATAGCAGCGCAAGATGTGAATAAATTCAAATTATTGCGGTGATCTCTATGATTTTTTAGAAGCTTTTACGCCCCTGCGCCAGCGATTCTACGCGATAACCGAGGCCGTGCGATGGTCGTTGCGCGCGCATGTATATGCACGAGTAGCGTCAGTTTTACTTATGTATAGCTGCTTTTTTGTATAGGCACTTATTTTTTTCTATAAAAATTTTAGACACATAGCTCTATAGGTTGAGCAACATATGTGAGGACAGATGACACAACGTAGAGCGATATTTGGCAGTACATAATGCACAGGGTTGAGCGAAACTTTACAGAGCGAATGGCAGTTTTTCGACCGAAATTTTACAGGGCAGCCAGGGCCCATACTTTCAATAAAAAGTTAAGAGATCGTAAGTTCACCAGCCAATCATTGACGGCCTTTCCACCAAAATCCACCAATAATAGACAAGAAGATAGAGCGTAAGTCCTTACGTTCACTTAGCGAGTTTTGAAAGTATGGCCCCATATTGCTGGAAGTTGAGATGGCACAGATGGCACGAGCGAGATTTATTGAACGCTAATTCCAGTGTTGAAGAAAACTGTATCTCTTGGAAAACTTGAAACAATTGCGCTGTTTTGGGTATCGATTATTAATATCTATTGAAGTACAAATTATTTAAGAAATTATCGAACCGCTTAAATTAGCGACTAAAAATAAATAGGGTTGTCAGTTGATAATGTTAGCAAAGCTACACTTGCTAACCAGCTCCTGCATAGAGGTGCGAAATATGCTAACTTGACTTTTTCATCAGTTAACAACTGGCCTCGGCCGGTCCCTCGTCTTAGAATAGCATGTCAATAATTTTCACCACGGTTGTATGCATCAAATTAAATAACTTTCAAAAAAATTGTTATCGCATATTCGCATGAATATTAATGTTTTTTCAATCATTAAATATTGGCATATGTAGCAGCGATCGCTAAATTAGGGTTATTTCTTGAAGCTGGCCACAAACCACCGTAGACTTTATGGCGGTGGCGATCACTTTCACTTTCTGGGAACCGCAAGCATTTCGCCCGACGCAAGATATTGGCTTAGCTTTGGACTTGGTGATGTTCGGCAACAGCGTCAATTGTAAATTTCTATGTAATTAACCACGATTTTTATACACGAGGTGAAGAAAATAATCAGTTTCATGCCCAAGTCTAGAGACGTTATTCTCCTTCCATTGAAGGTAGTAGTATTTATTGAGGAGGGATGCACATTTAATCCAACTTTTATAATTCTGATTTGAACTACATTTTTACCCGATAATTAATCGCAATATTCAGCTAGGTTAAATTTGTTTAGGCTCACGAGAAGTGAACAGTTGTGGACTTAGTTCTTCAATAAGAGTTACTGCAATTATTATTTCATTGCGTAGGCTTTACCACGAGTGTGAGGAATATTAATACTATAAGTCTATAATCATATAAAATAAATTAATTTGAAAAGGCAATTTGATCAAACTGTAGATGAATTGTGATAATTGTCACAGTCCATCTTGATTATGACAAGATATAGATCAGATGCCGGTCTGACTTGCGCTTAAATTGACTCGCCATTAAAATGAACTGTGATAAAATGACGAGGCATGGTCAGTACGCTGCAGAGTTGATGTAGCGAATATTACTGCAGGTAGCACTCATATAAAGCTTTGCCAATAATAACGGCGAGGGTTTAAAACTAATGCAAATATTATTGTGACATTAATATTTCGATATCCTAAATACTTTTGTTATTAAAGGCTATAGCACGCGTTGCATGACATGTCTGTGTTCCATCTCGGTAAGATCGGCAAGAAGGAAACTGTACGATTAATGTCTTGCATTTGTATCAGGAACGTCCTCCATGACCCCGATGGTGTCATTAGACATGACTCAGCAAAACGAAACGGCGGAAAATTACCAGTAAATTATAATATGGTCAATAGACGCGATGAAAAAGACAAAGCGCGTATAACGCAATTAAACAAAACTTGATAACACTCGCCCCAATAATATTTCTAAACATTTTTCGGACATGTTGAGTCGAGAATTGTAATGATATATTATTATTTGTGAAATAAAACTAAATTTTATTTAAAAAATTCTTTGTTTGTTTGTAAATGAATTGGTTCCACTCGATTGAATGTACGAAGAAGACATCGTCATTAATACTCACACGCAACAGCGACAATGATGAACACAACGCTCAATGGAATGAGTGGGACTTTGTCCTATTAATAATGCACATTCTTCTTAAGTGTGGGATATCCTGACTCATTTAGGCTGGGCAAAAAAATGTATCAGTGCAACGTACACGAGCGGGTCGCTATTTGACCCCAATATTACCCATTCATTTTTATTCATACCCATTATTTTATGTTGGCCGTGCAAGTTAACGGTCAAGTGACTGACGATCTACCAGCCGTTTGAAACACGACATTTTCCAAGAAGATTAGTAACCATGTTATGTGTGTCGTGTGAATTTCATGCAAACACAAAAAAACACTTGTCAGACTGAAACTCAAAGTTATTTGTACGCTGAAAATTGTATTCGTATCACCGCGAGTGGCCGTTGGTCAAATGCCAACGGACGATCATACCAGCATGACATGTAAAAGATATGACGGAATTCGTTTTCAAATTTTCAGTGCGAGAAAATATTATTTGCAAGATGGCGTTATACCCTCTGAGGTGCTCAGTGCAGGTACGAACTATAGATGGTGCTACCCTCTTAGGTTTAGCTTGTGAAAGTTCGGCTGATTCATTTTCATCTTGCGACAGAAAGTAGCAAAGAAATTTCGCTCAAGTATTCGTAAAAAAAAGAAAATACGAGAAGAATTTTATTCTGTGCTGACGGTATTACCAGTTAAGCACACGCTTAATTACATCAGTAAGCAGGTGCTCATGTACAGGCGCATCAAAAATCATAAGCAGTTAAACTTTATGGCCGATGCAGCGATATATTTAAGAGCCCACTGCATACACTGCCAAGCATGGCGTTAAAAATCAGCGGGCAGTTGTGTCGTAAAGAAACAGCGTTTACTGCTCGAGGAGCCGCTGAGAAATAATTTTATAACTTTCACTGCCAGTTGTCTTTTTGTAAAACGTTTAGATTAAACTTATGACGTAAGTTTACTGACAATATTAAGCGGCTATCAGGCAGCCGTTTGAATGCATTTTAGATCATTTGTTTGCAAGGAAAATATCGCTAAGGCATGCAGAGCTGAGAAATAATTTTGTAATTTTCACTGCCAGTTGTCCTTTGTAAAACGTTTATATTAAACTTATGACGTTAGTTCTGTGATAATATTAAGCGGCTATCAGACAGCCGTGTGAAATTTTAGATTATTTGTTTGCAAGGAAAATATCGCTAAGGCATGCAGCTGATTTTGATGCCGCTATCTAAAGGAAAGTGATTCGCTTCCTGCAATATCACAAGCTGCTTCTAGCAGGAATATGAACCAATACACCAGTTTATATTCATTGATTTTAATCCCCGCTTTTGAAATATTCATTTATTTCGGAGCCCGCAAGATTTGGGGCAGTACTATAAAAAAGATTCACAGCCAATCACTGACGGCTTTTCAGGCTAAACCCCCAATCTCAGACGAGAAATTTGCCGCTACGTGTTTTCAGGACGCTACGTATACTTAGACGAGTTTTGAAAGTAAGACCCCAGAGTGAGTCAAACGGGTCATAAACATCTCTATAAAGCCTGGAACAAATTAAGACTTGAATGAAACAATCGAGATCAGAAATTTTCCCTAATTTAAACTAATTCAAGTAATTCATCATTCATATTCAGAACAGACGACAGGAGCCGTTGTCGGCAGCTGTGCTTCTCATGTAAATTTCCATTAAATCTTACTAAACTTGTATTGGCAGATGGTAAACATGTAATTAACTGCCAAGAAAACAAGTGGTAGTAAACTTCTGGTAACAAAGCAGGAGCGAATGCCCATTGCTTCATCAATTCATAATTCATCTGTGTTCTCGTATACTCCGTAGAGCTTCGGTATATCAGATGACCAGATTAATATGCATGATCTCTTTGAAGGCGTCGGTATATATAGACTTTAACGCTAATACTGAATTTTGTTTTCGAAGAGAGTGCACCGTAAATTTTCATAGCCTACATGCTTTTCTTATCCGACTACAACGATTTATATTTTAATTCAAGTTCTTTGCATTCAGGACAGAAATTCTATCTACGTAAGCTGCTCTTGAAGCTCGCTATTAAAGTGGAGGTGATCGATCAGTCCTGGCCTGGTCCTACTGATTGTAAGTTACCGCTCGCCTCGGTGATTGTGAGTACCAATGCCACGGTACCAGTTACCATGGTGATTGTAAGTTACCGCTCGCCAGTAGATCGGCTGAAATTTGGTTCAGGGAAAGCAGAAATTGTCCCCCTGCTCCAATTAATTAACATTGCACCACGAAATTGTCAAAAGAGAATAATTTTATCATCATGCACTGCATATAATTTATTGTTTCTTTAATCTGTTCTCCATGTTTGTGCATGTAGCAACTGTATATTGTATAATCCATGCAAATTTATCCAGACACTAAAGCAAACTTGTTTTTAAAGAAAGTTCAGAGGCACGGCACCGGCTGTTTTCTATTTATTTTTGAAATTTAACAAAGCAGTTCACTTACCTCACCTCAAAAATTCAATTTTCAACACTCACCTCAAAAGTTCAATTTTCAACACTCACATCAAAAATTAAATTTTCAACACACACATCAAAAGTTAAATTTTCAACACTCACCTCAGAAGTTTAATTTTCAACACACACATAAAAAATTCAATTTTCAACACTCACATCAGAAGTTCAATTTTCAACACTCACGTGCATCAAAAGTTCAATTTTCAACACTCACATCAAAAGTTCAATTTTCAACACTCACCTCAGAAGTTCAATTTTCAACACTCACATCATAAGTTCANTGTATAAGAGACAGCTCCATGGCTTACCAGACATGATAGCTCGACGCTAATGTCTTACCAGCAGCCGCTCCATATCTTGGAGCATGCGATGGCTTGCAAGAAGCCAAGTAATAAGCATTGGAATGTCTGATGGCTACCAAAGCTCATAACGCTCGCTTATCAGATTTTGAGGCATTGCACATATTCAGGGCATAAAATGATGATAGAAATAAATATTTAGTATGCATCTATGAAATGCTGATAAGAAAAATGCAATGCTCAGTCGTAATAACATCACATTTTATCTTGAATGAAAAAAATATATGTAGATATAAAACGATAATTATAATTAAGTATGCTGGTGTTTCGAGCAAGACATTATATATTTCTCGACCTGTCTTCATGTGCAGACTTGAAAGCATAACAGGCTATTGGTGCATATAAATGTATTTTTTAAGTGAGCAACCGTCAGCGGTCAATATCCATAAAATATTGATAAGTTGCTTCCAACAAAGTAGAACATCACCTGACTGAAACATTTACCAACATATCTATGGTGTCAAAATGACATTAAAAAATCAACCAGTAAACCTTCGTTAAGTCTACTTAAAGGATTTGTAAATCTAATTTTAAATTGGGTGTCTGTTATCTACATGCCAACCACACAAATGGTAGCTAACTACGGCGCAGCGTTATCTAGGAACAAGCTAATGGGGTGATCTGTCTATATTACATTCAGGAAAATACACGGGATGTATTGTCCACTTAGTAACCCACTTTCTCACCCACAACACGCGAGAAGAGTGATCACACAGCGCTGATACGCTCTTTTGCAGGGCCAAACTAAGTCAGGATGACCCACACTAGTGCAAAAACTGCATCGCTATTTGGACAAAAGGTTCGACTAATTTTCTTTGGGCATGGTTATCGTGGAGCGATATTATGGAGATGATCTGTCTCCATCAGCTGTCAACAAGTTGATGTTGTGGCCTGCCGCTCTGCTTGTAACCTCTCCAGTCAACACGCCTTCATATATTAACAATTCATTTGCTTTGTAATGAGCTAAGGCATTAAATTAGTAACAAGACTGATCGCTTGCGCAGCTCTCGAGGAGTCAAGTCGCGATCTGAACGCGGTATAACGATGCAACGCGTCAGGATATTAGTGTTAGTATAGGCGCAAACTACATTAAAGATGAAGTTCAGGATTCAAAAAAAAAAAAAGTTTTTTAAAAATCTTAGTATTTTTGAAAATCTCTTCATCAACGCAAAAGTAATTCGTCTTCGTGGCCCAAAAGTGTGTCCAAAATAGTTACACATTTACTGCATGTGGAACTGGTGCATTTTAGCACTCATGGTCCACACATGAGCCAGAAGTCCATCGCTACATGGACAAAGTTTGTTAATTTTTCTGCGTGCCAGCCAGAAGGACGCGACTGATATACGCGGAGGGCAGCATGGTCCTGCATGGTAAGAGGGCGGTATGAGGGCTTGCATGGTATATTACTCATGGTATATTACATGGTATATTACTCGGGTAAATATATATTACTCGAGTAATATACATGGTAATATACAATTCCCGGGGTTAATACTGGCTTTTACCTGGTATTATCGCTCTCAAATGCCGAGTATTATATTATCACTCTCTATTACCGAGTATTATATTATTAACCTAAATTACCGAATATTTTATTACTACTCGCAATTACCGAGTTTTATATTATTACTCCGTATTGCGGTACAATTGTGACAATAATTAATTTTTATTTCGTGCTAAATTGAAGTTACGCTAATTAAATATTTCACATTACATTAATCGCTTTGGCTGATGGAGGCACAAGATCGCACATAACTGAAGGCCAAAGGAGAGAAATGAATATCCCGTCAGCTATTTCTAATAGAAGATAATCGTTTGCTTGTATGTTTTCGATGAAGCTGATCAAAAATACGACTCCATTCAATACGACAAAAAATTTAATTGCTTGTTCGTGAACAATTACCGCGCGTCGGAATGTCTGTCCGCATGACCAAGCGCTGCGCCGAACAAGATGTTGTCCCGGACACAATTTCTTATTGTCTATTAGTCCTGATATCCTTTTTTATTACAGCAAAAACTTCACGAGCTTGAAGGATCGATCGCGCAAGTCGGCTACTGAATCTTTAATTAAAGCGTCGCATTATTTCCTCATAATTCTCTACTTGCACATTCCTATTCCACAATTTACACATTAAAAAATAAGGTTTTATGAGAGAACGTTCCTTTCAGAAAAACTGAAATGCTTTAATAATCAGTCTGTTACTAACACCAAGTTTTATGCGGCCTCCACCCCTTGTAATTTTTGGTTAACCGGGAGTAATCAGTAGCTAATCTTGGGTTATCATCTGATAATCATCACGTAATCATCGGGTAATTGTCGGATAATTGTCGGGTAACCGTCAGGTTATCATCAGGTAATCATCATTTTATTATCTTGTAATCATCGGATAATCATCCTGTAATTGTCGGGTAATCATCTGGTGATCATCAGGTAATTATCTGGTAATCATCGGCTAATCATCACATAATCATCTGATAATCAACGGGTAGTCGTTATGATAATCGTCGGATAATCATCGTGTGATGAACTCAAAGTTTAAGGTCATCGCCACGGCCATAATAAGGGATGCTGATGGTTGAGGGATGCTGATGGCTGAGGGATGCTGATGGTTGAGGGAGGGATGATGATTGAGGAAGGGATGATGGCTGAGGTATGCTTATGGTTGAGAGAAGGATGGTGGTTTGGGATGGTACGGTTGAGGCAGCAATCCAATATTAGCAGTCATGGCACGGTATGAATTACCGTTCATTGAATTTTTATTAATGGCCTGGAAATTGGTGGATGTCATAAGATCATATTGAGGTGAGGTACTGTTTTAAAAGTTTGCTATAGCGGCTTTCATTTTTCCGGCTGTCATTTAACCTCAATAGAGACGTGGTTTCCAGTCTGATTCGCCAAGCATGTTTGCGAAACTTGTGCGCTCAACATTTCCATGCCAATCATAGATCGCATTAGTGCAACACAATTGTAAGTTAGCAGCTATAGTGCCTTCAAACCATGTAGTGAGAATAATAAATCTCCATCAAGTCGTTGCCAATAAACGCTGGGAATAATCGGTCTTCATACTGAGTAAGAAGTTGGTCTTTCAAGTCCGCGACGAACACCAATGATTCTAGATTTAATTTTTGCGTAACCTCATGTTGTAATATCCTGCTTTTTCTGACCATTGAATTCAATGCAGTCCCATCCAAATTTATAAATATGAAAATACTATTCAATCGCTGAAGAAAGAAAGTTCTATTAACTATTTGCTGATTGTTTGACGAACGAAAGGAAATAAAATCTCAATATTTAATAATTGCTCACGACAATAAAACTTGGACGATGAAGCCATCACTCAATTTAAGAAGGCTGAACATTTAGCTGAATTTCTGTATAGAAAATTGCTGAATAATTAATTGCATGTTATCATAACGGATGGTTAAATATTTAGCTGCATATCCGCATAACTAATGGCTGAATTCCCTCTATCTCATTAGTTGCGTCCCACGCTCAGAAATATCGGCCTAAATGACTATTACCCAAATGAATCTTACCCTCACTACAAGTAAATATTCAGGAGTCTGTCCATTCCAATGTTGTAGTTCATTTCCTAATTATTGATGGCAAGTTATTTTTCACCAGCCAACATGTTCTGCCCAGGCAAATCGCGGAGGGCGACGCATTTCTTCCGGGATTCCGATGGCGGTTGACTTGCCAAACGACGACTTGAGGACGGCATGCAGTCGACGAAAGCGGTGCATAGACGTGAACACGGTTGAACTAGTATAAGGTTGACCCATCAGAAGCCCATTTTTGCGGATGTTGTTCGTTGTTCGCCTGTGACGCCACTGATCTCAGTGACGTCACGGGCATTAACCAAATTAACCAATCACCGAAATGCGATCAAACCAGTTAACCAATCCATCATGGGAATGACGGGAATTTTTACGTTTCTCGATCTACGTGACGTAACAAGAAAGCTGAACTGAAAGACGGAACTTCTCGTGGGTCAACCTTATATAGTTCAACCATAGGCGTGACCACGGACGAGAACGCCCTAAACTGGACAGAAGGACATACGGTGGGATCAGAGCCTCAGCCGGAACTTGGATGCTTGAAGCCTAAAAATTACAATGCTTGCACGAGAGAAGCGAAATGCTGATCATCAAAACACGATCGTTCGATTAAGCAATTGATGCGAGATCGTCGTAGCAAATATTTACGCACGATCAAGTTAACGATCATCGTTGAAAAAATGAACATCTAAAGATCTGTGTTCGACGAAAGCGTTAGGTTCTATATTAAGGTTAAGATCATCGTATTTATTTACGAAAATCTGACTCGAAATCTGAAACTATACGTCAGAGAGTAATGCTAGTAGTTAGCGGCCCTCGCCAGGTATGTATATTTACTGAGCATGTTTCGGCGACCGTAAGTTCAGCGATGACACTAAATTCGGGATTTACATCTGCAGTTGCGCAAAGTCACGTCTGAACACTAGATAAAATAACGGTAAATAAACGGCATCGTATATCAGTCATGTACAGCTCCGGGATCCAAACTCGCCTAATCGCTTCGACGGCCAAGAAGCTCCCACTTATGGGTTTGTAGGATGTAGTTTGTTGCTTACAGACAACTTTTCAGGTGATCATATTTCTTGTTTTTAGTCGCATTAATTTCACTCACATAGGAATAATACTTCTGCATTTAGAGGCTACATGAAAAGATTTTTGGAAACTCACTGAATCGCTTCGTCGACACTTTAGACTGATTTGCAGTCTATGTTCTGACGTGGTGTGCAAAGTACAACAGTGAAAAAAATTTTTGTTGAAGTTTTGGAGTTCCGCCGCGTGCGGGGAGACATCAAACAGGATGCCAAATATTTCAATAATAAAAGCCAATAATAAAAAGCTGCTGTCGGCTGCATGAAAACGACCATCACAGTTGAATGACTAATATGTCTACAGTTATTGGTGAATACCTTTCATTAAAATGCTCTACCGGAAAACCTTGTATTATGCAGAGCCGCATAATTCTGCTTTCCTTAGAGATATCATGAAATATTGCGGTCATGACGACAAAATCATGAAGAATTAGACAATCAATTTTCAGTTTTACCGTTGGACAGCTTCAAGGCAGGACATGAGCCGTAGCTTACACATCATTTGCTGTTTCAGACTTTCGATGATCGATGATTTATTGGAGTTTCTGGTATCGGAACAACTACGACTTATTGATGAAGTATGAATGATGGCGACTATAAAACCACGACCAGCTCTTGCCGTGCGATGACTTTTCTGACGAAATCCAGAGTCTGGTTTTCTAGCGCTTAGCGGGCTCTGGTTTATGCCCTTAAATCATCTCTGTTTGCAAAACTTTCGACACTCACTGAGAGCTTGAGAGCCTCGAAGATTTACGCTGCATCACCTAGCGATCAATTGGGGCGCACGTATTGATAACAAAAGTAAACAAAAACATGGCTGCTTCAATGCAGGTCTTGAACCCCAAAATCTTTCGTGATGATACAAATCGGGCATAAAATCACCCGCAATTAATCTCATTGAATCAAAAGTGCCACAGGTCGCGGCGACCTGCCAAAAGGTGATTCATCAATGCTGGCATGCATGAGCTATTGGCCTGGCGTGACAGCAACTTGAGCTTATCGTGCTGTCTAAAATAAACAAGTTGGCCATCTCATTGACTGTGAGAACAGAAACAAGTTCGTCGTACGCCGTCGACCGCCATGCTTGCCACAAGTCTCAGGTGTTTCATAGTTGGCCAAGAAGTTTCATGGAGGGCCGACGGTCGGCCGGCAGTCGGCCGAGCCTGCCGCGGCTCCAAATCTCTGCCTGGGATGACAGCGCGGGTGCGTTGACAGGCGCGAGAGACGGTGCAGGATTTCGCACAGGATCGGCTGCACGACGTCGACCTCACGAGAAATCTTGCCTAAAACGGATAAATGTTGCACGAAATTCTTTAGTCTTTTGTTTGAAAGTGCATTATCTTGAAAATTTTTACTTGCTGGCTGATTCGACTTCCAACAATGAGTAGGCTAAAATAATTATTAAATTGTTTGAGAGAATTCGGTACCTGATAAAGAAGTGAACAAAATATATCGATCGTGACGCGTAAATCTTATTCAAAAATCCTAGCCAAATACCAAAATTATATTATAAGACCTCGAAGAGTACAACTTTTTACACTTAAAAAATAAATCTAAGTTATCTATTCCCGACCAGGTTTTTTTTCGTACTCGATTTGCATAATTATCTATTCATCCTGAAATCTATTGGAAAACAATAAATATACGAGTGCGGATTGTTATAAAAAAGTGAATAATTAGTAGTTCGCGGTTTCTGATTCCGAAAATTTGCGATCCTTCAGCAAATTCAATTAGAATTTGCTGAAGAAATTCAGCGAATTTCAATTAGAAAAAGTTTTCCAAATCACAAGCTCTCATAATTTATATAGAGATGTAAAAACAGAAAATTTTCAGACTTATAGAAGTGATTTTTGTTATTGACAAACGTAAACTTGGAATTACATGCAATAATAAAATCCATTACAGCGCTCTCGTCCATGTGTTCAAAATTCGAATCTCGGCTGCCAATCTGGGTTGTGCCATGAGGATTGAACGCTAATATTACGACGATATTACAGCCTTGGTTAGAGTATTTAATAAATAAGATGGAGGGAATTGAGAAAAACATTAGGGAGATATCACTTACCGATGAGCTCAATATTAAAAATTTATTACATGTAGAACATTAAGCTGATGTTACAACTCACAATCACAAGGTTTTCCACTCATATTATTAAATATAGCGGATTTGATAGTATTTTCTGGCCGTGATCTACGATAGGTAAGCCGAATCGTGACTCGACTGCGAAGAAGGCAGACAATCACTTAATCCTTCCTAATTGCTCATCAATAATGCCTACTTGGAGATTTATTGAAATTGTCCAGCCATAGAGATTAGATTCGCCGAGTCTCTCCTACCTGTTGGCGGGAGTGAGGCCTTTTAATGCATAATTAACTTCGCTGGAGTTCCGAGCCGTGAAATTGTAAACTGATAGCCTACCTAAGGCCAACGCTTGTCCCAGGAGCAACTTTTGCCTGACTGACAAAAAAAATCCTAAGTGGAAGTCAGAAGGCTAAAAGACTACCCATGATGGCCGTCCAAAATACGGCTCTAGTGTTCAATTGAGGTAATACCTTCATGAAAATTGCTGACGTGGCATTTGCAGAAGTTTATTGGCCGCCTATGAAGCGCTGGTGGTTATAAACCATGGCTGGTCACGTACGGCTGGCAGGCGAAACATGATTGCTATATTTGTGGCCTTGACGAGTATTTAATGCCTTCGTAATTGGTACGTATTGCCGCTGCCGTCTTGCCCTCACCGCTCGCGAAGTCCTCAGGATATGGCGAGGGTTTTCACTTTTTACATCATGCCAATTACTGGAATATAAATTACTTTTTGCCATTCGTTGGTTCAGAAATTACACGATGTATTGATAAATCTGCTGTTTCTTTAGCCTTTGATATTCTAGAGAAGTATGGAGCTGGAATCATATATAGGTGCTCCTATAAAAATTGGCTAAAAAATCGAAAATCCCGTGTTTTTTAATGCTTGATCACGCGAGGCCAAAACTTTCTTGAAGAACGTGTGCCATTTATCCTTAAAAAATCGAACAGAAAATTTTTTCTTGCTTCGTCATAATGTTACTCGACAGCACGAGAAAATGATCCCCATTAATTAAATTTACATCATTGTGGCTATAGGCAACATTTAATTTGCTAAAACGAGTTCATATACAAGCAAAAAAATTATTTCAGTAACAGCTCATGAAGTTACATCATACGGTGACTAAAACGACGCGCCAAAAAGTTCTTGCTTTACATGTTATTATTTCCCGCGTTTAATTTTTAGTCACATGTGTTAGCCCTGCAATTCTCCCATCCTCTCGCCGCCCAAAGTAACGCACAATTGCGTTTGCGTTACGGAGCGATCACGTACGAGTTTCTATGGTAACGTGTGGGCCGTTGGGAGATTGTTGTCCTGTCAAGCCCAGCGACGCGTGTTCCTGCACAGGAACGCGCGTGGCAGGATCTGCCTTCAGTGTTTTCTTGAGGCCGAGATTCGTTGAGTACGAATATATTTATTTCGTGAACTGCGCATTTTCTTCCCTGTAAAACTAGTTATTCAAGAAAATTAAGTCGAACATGAGAAACAAATTTCTTGATGTTTGAAAAGAAGCTGAGGCAATGGCGCTGCGAGACATCGCTTACTTACCATCCTGCAGTTTATTGCAGTTTTCGCTAATGACAACTCATCATGTGAGTTTTTTCCCATTTTGAAGATCTGTCGATAAGATGAATTGAATATCGACTTCTGCGCGAGTTTATTGAAAGCTTCACTATCTGCACAAGCCCCGGAACTGGCGTGATGAAGGTGTCAGATAAGAAGAAATCATAGAGCGGCTTCAGTCTCTCAAGACAATCGATTACACTTCGATTTGTTGATTAATGTTCGAAGATTAAGATCGAAGTTGAGATCTATGGGCTGCAATCTTCTGTAATCTAAGGGGCAACGTAAGTGTAGTTCGTGTATGTCAAACTTTCAAACGTTTCTCCGTCTGTAGAGGCCAAACAGAGAAATCTGTCGGTGCAAGTCAGTAATTTTGTATCCCTTCCAAAATTAGAGCCAGTCAGGGTCGGCCGACCGTCGGTGATACGGCAATACGACGCCTGCGGGGTTAACTAGCAATGAACTACTTTCGTGGATCCTGCACCTGCATTTGGCACGAGCTGATGAGGTATGGATATCTGGGCGATTAGTGCATTGCAAGATTAAACATTGCAACACATTAAGTAGCAGCCGTATTAATTAATTAAGTAGCAGCCGTATCAAAAATACATTTACGATTGAGTAGCCATTTTCAATCACATTTATGATTGGACAGCCAAATACAACACACGTTGCAGATTGGACGGCCGAATCCAAAACATATTTATGGTTAAACAGTCAAATACAAAGCACATTTTTGATTAGACAGCCAAACCCAAATACATTTCTGATTGGACAGCCACATCCAAAGCGCATTCGTGTTTGAACAGCCGTAGCACAATCACTCTTACGTTGGAGCGGCCGTATCGACAGCCAAATCCAAAACACATTTACGATTGGACAGCCAAATCACAAAAAACATTTCCGTTGGGACAGCCGAATCCAAAATATATTTATGTTTGAATAACCGTAGCACAAATACTCTTACGTTTGAGCGGCCGTATCGCTATTACATCGACTGAGTAATGTCTGTCCTCAAAACACATGTAATGTATTATTATCATAGTCATAGATATAGTTTATAGTTAGTCATTTCATCCCAAACTCGCCGATGATTCATTGCAGTACTTAGCAAATTATTTTTTGATATTTTGTTTTAGGCCATTTTAGGAGCACTTGCTAGAACAACGGTAAGCAGTATTGAATGTCGATGCTAAAACGGACAATTAATATTGATCTCATGTGGTTGTAACTTTTCATAGGCAATCAATATGTGAGCTACTATACAATTGTTTAGTAAAATTTTAACATAATATATTGCATAGTTACATTTCTATGTAATGCCTATGACTAATTATAAGCATCAAAATATCATATATTAACTAATAGGGGAATATTCAAATGTATTCTACAAGGAAAACGTGAAATTAAAATTTCAAAGCGTTGTATCTTGAAGCATAAAAGATTAGCATACGGTTAAATATATTAATCCCTTACTAATTCATTGATCAAGCCATCATTGTGGCATCACAATTTCTCCCAGATGGCGGATGCACGAAGGATTAAAACTCACCCTCCCCGTCACCGTGTCCCGCTCATTTATTTTAAACAAGAAATCTTGCCGCGCTGGATCTCCTTGCCGATGACAACTGGGAAAGTAATAACGAATCATCGTGATGGCGATCAGGACTCTAATGAAAATAATGAAATACACAGAGACGGCCAACCATCATGCGCTCAGAAAACACTGATGATCCGTCCAAAATATAATAATAATGTTAGCATCGCTGCAATGAAGGACAGATGCGACTGTCTATTTGAAGGATGACCTTAATGTTTTTGCTGTCCATCAAGTCGTTCGTGCAACGCATCAATGGTTTCCCACGTCAAAAATTACTCAAAGAAATAACTATTTTTAAATCATCTCATGCGATTCTATTTAGAGGTTACGGGGCAATTTCAATGCACCTTTTCTGTGCGTGGGATTTGAAACTGCGTTATTAAGAGTTATTTCAGCGTGCATGTAATATACACTGTCAGCCCTCAGTAGGACGCAGCTGATTGTTTCAGGGGAGTTCCTTCGAGGCCAGAGATTGAAGTTTTAAATGTGTACTGCACAAAAACTTCTTGATGACATACATACAATTAAATTTACAGTACCATCGAAGTTATTTTTTAGCAATATTTCATTTCAATAATGAAGGTTCGTCATCAATTGAACGTTCCTTGACGTTGACAACGTCGAGAAACTTTTCTGTCCACGCAATTTCTCGCTTTCGCGTAGTTATTTTCAACAGCAGTTTTATTATGTTTGATTAAAAAAGTCACGAACAACACACCGTGTGACATGTTTGTGCAACACGTGGCGAACATCGCACCGTGTAATGTTTGGTGCAACACGTGACGAAAAACACACCGTGTGATGTTTGGTGCGACACGTGACGAACAACGCACCGTGTGATGTTTGGTGCAACACGTGACGAACAACGCTCCGTGTGATGCTTGGTGCAACACGTGACGAACAACGCTCCGTGTGACATGTTTGTGCAACACGTGACGAACAACACACCGTGTGACATGTTTGTGCAACACGTGAGGCCAGAGATTGAAGTTTTAAATGTGTACTGCACAAAAACTTCTTGATGACATACATACAATTAAATTCACAGTACCATCGAAGTTATTTTTTAGTCATATTTAATTTCAATATTGAAGGTTCATCGTTATCAATTGAATGTTCCTTGATGTGGACAACGTCAAGAAACTTTCTGTCTATGCAATTTCTTGATTTCATGTAATTATTTTCAACAGCAGCTTTTTTAGGTTTGATTAAAAAAGTCACGAACACCACACCGTGTGATGCTTGGTGCAACACGTGACGAACAACGCTCCGTGTGATGTTTGATGAAAAAGGCTGCAATCTTAAACACAAATATTTTGGCGAAAAATATCTATTCAAAAATTCTCTTTTGCCAATCTTTAAAACACAAATGGTTAAAAAGATAATTTTTTCCATCTAATCTTACATCGGCTAACTTCACAAGCCAAATTCTTCACGAAAATTTCAATCACAAAAGACACGCGCAGCCATCATCACGTGACTAGCCACAGGACATCATTTCCATCCTCGCATCCCGAGGATTTCCAGCGCCGCTGTTTAAGTTTTTAAGAAAATTTCCACGTGTGTCTCTTGCATGATCAATCCACCAATGATCACGATCTGCTGATCACTCGCCTCTCAGTCGTCACGATCTCCCCTCAGCTTATTCTAGTAGTTTGATTTAACCCAGAGATAGTTAACGCTGATCATGTTATTCGCATCCTTGAATGTAACAGTTAAACTCTGTGCAATATAAATATGGATGTTTAAACAGCATAATACTTCAATAAGTTTGATTCGTTAACAGAAAATAAACATTCTGGACGTTAATAATGAAGAAAATCGGGTATATAATCTGTGGACTCAACTGTAATACATTACACGTTATTGTAATATCAAGCCCCCGAGCCTCAGTGTGAGGTCTTGCATGTTGCCGAGCTTTCCCATGCCTCAATACAACCGTCAACAGGCAATGCAGCGTAAAAACTGGGCTGCAAATACGGAAAAAAGTTAAATTATACGCCGTACAGCAATCGATTTCTGCGTCATCTCGATGCCGGATTAGCCCTGCGTTTGGAAAAGCTCGTGGTGAGGGAACCTCCGCTCCGAATAATGTTGAGCGACCCAACTTAATGGAGATTAAATTTAACTTAATAAATTAAACTTAATGTTAATTAAAATATCATAGCAATTTTCATCATTTATGATATCTTGTTTTCAGTTTTTAAAACTCGCGCATTGAAAGGTAGCCTTGCACATTCAACAGAACACTCGCTTGGCAGCATCTGATATCACTTTAGAATAGCATTCATGCGATCAATTTATTTATGATTTTCTGATAATAAATAAACGGGCAAATATACGAAAATTATCCCCAGGTATCGTCGGTTCCGCGCGAGGCGCTAGTAACGGATAACGGTCTCGCTTGCTGCTATTGCTACTTCATTAATTAGTCCCAACGTGTTATTCGCAACCACGATTATTGCTGGTTATTTTATTATTTACTTGCAACGTGTTATTAGTTACCAGCGCGTGTCACTATAGTTACCTAGCCCGCGCGTTCTCGCTCACGACGCTCAGCCGTCGCTAGCGGCGCTGCCTTCAAGAGGCGTGAGCGCAGTTTTGCCTCGACAATTTCCCGGCATCACGCTCTCGCAAATTATCGATATTAATTTCTGGAATCTGTGGGAAAATTTTCAAAGAAAAATTGTTACTAAAAAATATTTGTAATATTATCTCGTATAGCAAAAATTTTCAAGGAAAGAGGTTGGCTTAGAAAAATCATAATATTTTTTGGAAATTTCAAGTATTTGCACATTGCGGAGAATGGAGACAGTTGCGAATGCGAATGGAATGGAGACGCAACAGTTGTAATGGGTAGCCATTATACATTGCTGTTTCATTTATCTTTTCGGAGAAGAAATTATTTTTCAAATGTGAATTTTAATTGGTTTCATTGATTGTTTTTTTTTTGTTTCTGCAAAGAAATGAAGAACTTTCATACGAATGTTTATTTGGAAAAATGATTTTGAATTCTAATGAAATTAGGTCTATTCTAAATGCAAATTTTCACTGCTAAAATACTGTTGTCTAAATAGCTTCAGCATAATTCCTATTTTCTTATAATCCTTACAAAATCATTGCACTCGAGAACAGTGAGCTCATTGCTCAAAACCCCAGTGCGTTTAATGCAGTCTTTTGGAAGGCCGACAGCTCGCCGCCTTAAATGCGACTATAATTTTCCAACAGAGTAAAGGACCAGACTGTGTGAAAGAGATCCTGCCACAACCACACGAGCCCACGATGAGACTCGTGATAGGCAGCGCTGCAAAAGAGACATCCGTTATCTGGAATCCTAAAATTGAGACACTGGAATATCCAGTGGACTTGTTTACATATTCCTGTCATATACCGTCGCACTTTACAGCCGATTGAAGCCTCGATACGAGATGTAGGCAGCGTCCAGCACAAAGCCAGACGAGGGAGCGTTTTGACTGGGAAAGCAAGCGGGTTTGAAAAGCAACAGGGAACTTCAACTGTGTTTACACATGACAAAGCGCGACGGTTGATGACAAAGTTGTCCGTAGAATAATGGTCTGTGATGTTAGGATGGGCATATTTCACTCTCTGGGAAAAAAAACTCGCTTAAGTACACGTATCGGCTGAAGTACATGTAGCGGCCTTAGTGCATGTAGAGGCCTAAGTACTCGTAACGGCCTGAGTGAACATAGGTGCTGTGATAGGTGGATTTAGCTTGTAAAGCCATTAATGATTGACTAAAGGAGTTACGAACTTGCCTCTATTTTTAATTATACAGCCCCAGTTCAATCGACGAACACTCCGTGCTTCTGAACTACATTTATGTTCATCTCTCACATTGTTCATGGAAACAAAATTCTCGAAAAACTTGATGGGAGTAACGAGCTTCGTGTTCAACATTCATAGTATCGTGGCAATTCAATGATAGGACCCCTCTAATTTTTTTCTAGTTTATAATATGCCCATAAAATTGATGCACGTTTCTTCATACAAAAATATGCCACGGGAAGGCACGTCTCGCGCGGTGCCAACACGTTCTGCCACACGAATATGAAATAAATGAAATATGAATTTCATATTAATATGAAAAATATGCAACACGTTCTGCCACACGAATATGATCCATGTTCCGCAGCACAAACCACTATTCATCTCTAAAGAAATTCTTCACTAAGTTTCTTATAACTTATAATACGCAATTTACATATTTAAACAAACTAAATATTCTATAAGTTATAATACGCAATTTACATATTTAAGCAAATCGTTGTTCGTCTAAAAGCACAAGGCAGATATACGCAGATGCGCTCATTCAACACATACTGTATACTATACCACAGTTACTGTCCGTCACTTAATTGAGCTTACGTCGGTTGATGTAACAGGCTGTGCTGCTACTTCCCTATAACTTTATTTACTGCACGCAACCTTTTCTTTTTTGAGTCTATTAAAGCGGAAGAATTAAAAAACATTTGGAATGGCTGCACACGAGTAAGAAGTACTTAGCATTTATGTAACCCGTTCTGTAGGATTAGATTTTCAGTGAAATCTAATTCCCAACAAGCGTCGTTAAATGCCAGCGGACATCTCGTCGGAGTATCAACAAAATTCCGCGGCAAACCACATTTCGACCGAAAAATATTACAATCTTGGTCAATTTCCTAATGTTGACAATTGCTTGATCTCGAAAAATGCCTGATGTCGAAAATTGCCTGATGTTGAAAATTGCCTGATGTTGAAAATTTCATAATGTTGAAAATTGCCTGATGTTGGAAATTGCCTGATGTTGAAAATTACCTGATGTTGACAATTGCCTAATGTTGTCAATTGCCTAATGTTGACAATTGCCTAATGTTGACAATTGCCTGATGTTGACAATGGCCTGATGTCGAAAATTGCCTGAAGTTGGAAATTTCCGAATGTTGACAATTGTCAAATGTTGACAATTGCCTTATGTAAGAAACAAGCTAGGCGTAGAGCTCGATAGCCTCTGCGAAGGAGTGGCATGACATTCCACCAAACCGTCACTTCATATATACAACCATGGAGAAGAAAAACTCATATGAGTGAAAATCAACATCATGCTTTAAAGAATGTAAAACAGAATGTAAAAAAATTTTGTAGTTCATTGATGGACAACTTTCCAGCCATCGCATATATAGCTACAGACATTTATTTTGAAGCGCAATGTCAACTTTGATTAATTATTGGAACTAATGACGATAAAGCCAACTCGAGTCATTTCTACATATATATCATTGCTAAAAACTTATAATGCTGGTGTCTGTTAAATTTCTTGGAGTTTGATATTTTCAACTATTTACACAACAGTCTCACGAGGAGACAATATATAGACGCTTGCCAAGGTGACAACAATCTATGTTACTTCAGCAACTAATTCGATCTTGGATGAAACTTTAAGATCGTGCCTTCAAAAAGTCAACGGTAGGATGTTATGCGTATTGTTTGCCATATCTGATGATGAATAAATCTGACCAAGAGTTGATAAAAACCTACAGTTTGAATAGAGGAGACATTTGATCTGTAGATGAAAAGTTTCGACAAGGAAGTATCTTGAGAGATCCTTAGGCCGGGCGTCTCGCGCCGGCGAGGCACCTCGGCAAAACATGAGCAATATTAAGAAGCGTCGAGGTTGACCTTTGACCTGATAGTGGGTGGGGGGTGTAATGGGCAACAGCAGCAGCAGCAGTAAAAAAAAGAAGCATCAGCAACAACAACAGCAATAGTTTGAACAGCTGTAATATGAACAGAAACAGCAACCACTGCAACAGTAGCATAAACAACAGCAGCAACAAAGAGCAGCAGCACCACCAGCAGCAGCAGCAGCACCAGCATCACGGCCCTGGCAGCAAAAGCCGCCGCTCATGCAACAGGATTTGCTTTTTTCAGTTTGAATAGAGGAGACATTTGATCTGTAGATGAAAAGTTTCGACAAGGAAGTATCTTGAGAGATCCTTAGGCCGGGCGTCTCGCGCCGGCGAGGTACCTCGGCAAAACATGAGCAATATTAAGAAGCGTCGAGGTTGACCTTTGACCTGATAGTGGGTGGGGGTGTGATGGGCCACAGCAGCAGCAGCAGCATTAGTAAAAAAAAGCAGCAGCAACAACAACAACAGCAGCAATAGCTTGAACAACTGCGACATGAACAGAAACAGCAGCCACAGCAGCAGCATGAACAATAGCAGCAGCAAAAAGCAGCAGCAGCAGCAAAAAGCAACAGCACCAGCAGCAGCACCAGCATCACGGCCCTGGCAGCAAAAGCCGCCGCTCATGCAACAGGATTTGCTTTTTTCTTTCCTTGCGTTAAGTTTTTCAATTTTTTTTTTCTTCTGCGTTGGATTTTTTCCGAGTATCAGCGAGGCGTTGTGGTGAATTTTGATACAAGTCTCACTGCCTCACAAACTCACGAATCAAAAAGCCTCACAACTTGCAGTCTCACAGCCTCATATTCTCACATACTCGCTCCCTCATAGCTTTACAATCTCACATACTCACAGCCTAGCACGTATCTTGCTTCAAGTCTCACAGCTTAACAATTCTTAGCCTTTTAACCTCAAAACCTCAAAATCTCACGAACTCTCAATCTCACAGCCTCAAGATTGTCAACCTCAAAAACTCGTCATCTCTCAGCTTCAAAACTTGAAAGACTGACAGCCCAAATACTCACAACCCTAAAACTTTACAACCTCACAGCCTCAAGCCTCACAGCTACAAGGTGATTCTCGCACGGAGGCGTGGTTGCCTCACGAGCAGCCATGTGAGGCAGCAATGTAAGGTTTTCGTAAGCCTTTAATATGAGGGAGCTTTGACCTGCGTTGTATTGTGAGTGTTTTGAATGCCCACGAAATTTGCTTGCATATTCAAGTAGGATTGAAAGCCAGACGCTTTATTCTGTTGGTAATCAAATTTGAATATTAACTGAATAACTGCCTAATTTTAGCAATATTTTATGTTCTTGTAAGAAAGATACCTGCATTTACGATCCAACATATGCAGGTTGGCAGAGCTTGGCAAGTTTGTTCATGCAAGAGCAAAAATCTCATGTTGAATAAAAATTTTTAATCAGCGATCATGTCGGATGCAAGCTTAAATACTAATTAATGTCGGGTGCAGGCTAATGTCTGAATTATAAATTCTTTGTTGATTAATTATGAAAAAACGTTGACTACACGAACGGTATGTGGCGTTTGTGATAAAGATTGAAGTTGACACTTTATTGTCCATCGGGAAATTATAGACAAGTTTTTTAATTATTCGCATCAAATTTTCAAGATTGATTATTTTTAATGCATTAATTTTGATTAATAATTTTTCTTCAATAGAGCCGAGGCTTACGAGCCTAGCAAACGTTCAACGCCCCTCTGGAGCCCTTACCTTCTTCGCAAAAAATGTTGAAGATAAACTTTAATCGAACACAAATATTTTTAAATCTCAACTCCCTTCACACATAATTATGCATGGCCTGTGTTTACGTCCATACATTCTAATATTCTCCCACGAGAATTGCTCGTCGAGTATACATAATAATACGCGAATTACTTAATGATAAGTAATCCAATGACAATCTTAATATTTCCCATGACAATCGTAATAGTACAGCGATCAATGCACGTTGGTCATTCGACGTCTGTGCATCTCATCATTAAAGCCCACATTAAATTCATTACTTATTCCTTATTAGTACTATCGCCTTAACTCTTACCAGTCCACCGCAAAATTATAGGCATTCAGACTCATAAATGATAGTATTCCTACTTTAATTATTATATATATATCAAAGAGTAAAATCTTTTTGCGTCTGAATTGGGTTAAATGGTTTTGAAATTCATTTAATGAATGCGGATGTGTTTTGCCGTGCATTAACTTAGGCAAGTTCTTTGGCAAAAGGATGTGCGTTGCGGGGACCAAACCTGTGTACTGAAAGGGGTTAGGGGACAGGTTTAGGAGTGGGCTCGAGGTTGGGGCTAAAGAGGGTAGGTAAAGGGGTGGGGCAGAGGGGTGAGGTTGAGGAGTATGGTGGAAAAGTGAAATTTAAGGGTGGGGTAAAGGTTTGGTAGTGAAGTGGTGTAATGGGCTGAGTTTGAGAAGTGGGCTTGAGGGCTTGTGAGGTTGTAGGGGTATTGTTCAAATTTGGTTTGAAAGGTGGGGTTGCTGGGTATCTTTTGGGGGTTGAAGCTTGGGAGTTTGCGGCCTGCGTGGGGTGGGGTTGGAATGGGTTATGGAAGCTCAGGGTCAGCTGGGTGCGCCGCGGGGCGAAGACGAGTCGCAGCAACGGTACCGCAGCAGCCCCCCGTGTAGGGAGAGGGATGTGGGGAGGAGGTGTGGGGAGAGGGGTGTGGGGAGGAGGTGTAGGGAGAGGGATGTGGGGAGGATGAGGAAAACAAGGGGAAGGAGAGAGGAGAAAATTATGGTGAAATAAGAGGGGAAAGAGGGAGAGGCGAAGGAGGAGAGATCCACTCACTGGGTGCCGGGTGAAAAGTTCAATGTCATCAGCTACCAAGACGTGATGGCTGCCAACGGGACATGGTGGCTATCAGGACAGAGCTGCCATGTGATATCGTAACAGCCTGTCCGTTCGGCGTTACGAGCTACAGCCTACAAGGACAGGGTGCCGCCGTTATAACAGCCATAACAAGCTAGTATTGTAACAGCCCTAACGAGCTATAGAGTCTAATTGGGTGGATGTGGCTGTTAAAACAGTCGTAACAAGCTACGGTCCGTAGGGACAGGGTGCGACATTATATAACAGCCATAACTAGCTATGGTCCACAAGGACAGTGTGCAACCGTTATAACAGCCATAACAAGCAAGGATCTATAGGAACTTCAGGGTTCACGATCTATCGCGTGATGTCTCGCATGCAACGCAAGGCATTGACTCCTTCACAACAATCTTCCTTTGAGACGGAAATGCTCGCACAGTTCAAGCTGGTGCACCAGCCTGAACTGTGTACGTCAGGAGATCCTTAGTGTCCTTAGAATGCGTTTTCGACGTAGCAATAAGAATCCTTATTATCCTTAGTATGAATTTCGGACGTAGCAATAAGAATCCTTAGTATCCTTAGTATGAATTTCGGACGTAGCAATCCCAGACAGCGCTGAAATGCCGCCTTTCTCTCTTTAGTTTCACGTGTCATTGAGAAATCACGTCTTCACGACGATGACTAGGAAACTTTGATAAGAAGGGATAAGATCCATTGGCAAATACAGCAGTATTACCGTCGGTCAGCAAGAGGCACGTTAGTGGCCAACTAAAAACGCCTAAGAATTTTTTTATGCTATCCAATGAGCGGCGGTGCACATGCAACGTTGGAATATGTCTTGTTACAGTCAAAATTTAAAAACCGAAATAAACTAAAACTTTTATAAAATTGGCTTGATATACTTTTACCTGCAAATTTTTTCTGAGATTTGGATCGTGGAGTTATTATCCATTTTAAATTTTTTTAGATATATTTTCGTGTCATAAACCCACATGACTTAAATTTTCGTATCGGAACTTTAGGCCTGAGCCTGCTGACGCTGAAGCCAATGTTTTATGACCAAGATTTTGAAGGCTTACAGCTTCAGACGTCCTCAGCGCAGTTGCATGTAATGGCTGCGCGTTAACTATGCAAGGAACGATCGTTCAGAAAAGATCGATACGAAAGCTGAAGAAGTTTCTGCACGCCGAGACAAGCAGCTACAAGACTTGAGCAAGCTTCTACACGTCCAGGCAGATCATCTCTCATGCATTAATGTTCACAAGCAAAACGCACAGAGCTTCATGAGTCCAATATCCTGCCAATGGACTTAGAAGTTAAAGAAAAGAATAATGATTTTAGGCGGAATGGAGAATCGCCAATTTCAATCGCCAAAAAATAAAAGACTGTGAATCTTTTCTCTGCTCTTATTTGAAATTTGGTTCTCTCTTTTAGATCATAACTCAAATGATAAAGCAGCCATAAGAACAAAGCTTTTCAACACCCGAAATTTCCAAAATAGTCATGAGGTGAGGGAACAAACAAGGAGCCTGAGGAACAAGAATGCGGTCCCAGGTAGAGATAAAATATTTTTCTTTGTCCCTGGTGGAGGCAAACCACAACAATGCTTGCAGACAAGAGGGTGACACGCAGGCAAGTCTGCTGCAGTGACAGGCCCCAGCAATGCTTGCAGACCAGCAGAGAACTCTGCCGCAGCCGTAGACCCTAACAATGCTTGCAAACAATAGGCGAGTCTGCTGTAGCAACCGTGGAATATATATCTATATGATCGATCTGCCGAAATTATATTACCATTTATAAGTTACATAATTCCTGCCGTCATGAAGGTCAGTCAAATTCTAGTTTTCTAATGTATCCGCGATTTTCGTCACGCTTTCAAACGTTCAATGATAAGTATTTTTAATAGCTTAATTTTCAAAATCCTATAAATTTGACTAACGCACAAATTATACACGAAATATTGCTCTGTCATAGCCAACAATAGACCTCTTGTATCCGCCAGTTCTTTGCAAGTCGGCATCTTGCTCACAGTCACGAAGATTTATCTCACAGCACGACCAATATCAAAGGCTGAAAGACCTGACCAACGTATAGCCCATGTCACAAATAATTCCTGGCCGACCAACAACTTTCACAAAGTTTCTGTACTTTGTATTTGTTGTTTCAAGGCCTCGCTGCGCCCCTGCAAGGCGGCACCGTCACTTCTCTGTCCAGTTGGGCATCATTACAAAGTATAGAGGACGACTGACTTGCCGTTCATGGCCGCTGATATGCCTGCCAATCTTCCCTGAGTTTGTGGTTTGTGCGTCATGGGCAGGGCTCCTCGTCAGGAATTTCTCCCTTTTTTGTTGTTGTTGTCACAAGCAGCATTTCGATGGCCATTGTTTGGTCACGTCTGATTCAACGGCGCCTCCCATAATACGTGAAGGCAAGAAGGCGTTGCTCAGATATTGATCAAAGATTAGAGCAGCGTCAGCGCACGCAAATCCTCGGCCATGTCACGCATCATCGCTGACCAAGCTTCGGCCATGTAACGCATCATCACTGACCAAGCTTCGGCCATGTAACGCAGCATCGCTGACCAAGCCTCGGCCATGTCGCGCATCATCACTGACTAAGCCTCGGCCATGTCACGCATCATCACTGACCAAGCTTCGGCCATGTCACGCATCATCACTGACCAAGCTTCGGCCATGTAACGCAGCATCGCTGACCAAGCCTCGGCCATGTCGCGCATCATCACTGACCAAGCTTCGGCCATGTAACGCAGCATCGCTGACCAAGCCTCGGCCATGTCTGACCAAGCCTCGGCCATGTCACGCATCATCGCTGACCAAGCCTCGGCCATGTCGCGCATCATCGCTTACCAAGCCCCGGCCATGTCACGCATCATCACTGACCAAGCCCCGGCCATGTCATGCATCATAAATGACCAAGCTTCGGCCATGTCATGCATCATCACTGACCAAGCCTCGGCCATGTCGCGCTTCATCGCTGACCAAGCCTCGGCCATGTCACGCATCATCGCTGACCAAGCCTCGGCCATGTAACGCATCATC
>NW_025932342.1:0-17157 GCF_000764305.2 Hyalella azteca
TAACTTTCAACTTAAATTATACGTAAACTATTGAGTGTAGCAACCTGAGGACGTTTGTACGCAACAGAGAACATTTTAAAGTTGTACGTGGCGGCAACCATCAGTGCAAGTCATTTTGCGCTCACTAGAATGTATCCTTTTTGGGTAGGCTTGTGTGACAATATTGCTCCGGTTACTCATGTCGGGTGGTAGAGGGTTAAGGTTAAAATCTCAGTTATTTTTTTCAGTATTTAAAAACGCACACGAGAAACGTGTAATTTTTGGAAACCCAACGATTACGCTTTCCTTTCATCAATCATGGATATGATATTTATAATATTTCTATGGAGCTCATTTATTCTTTTCTTTAATATTTTGTTGAGTAATAATTTGTATAGTAGCCTTGACGGTGTTTTTTTTTACACACAACCAACCTTGCTACCAAATTGGGATGTAAAATGATTATAAAACATTAAACATTCATGGCGGGAATTTAGTTGACACTAACCAAAGCTTCCGCAGTTAAATTGGACCCTCACTAATGCCAATTATCCTAAGAAATCCTTTCAGCTTTGAAAGCGAAGCTCTCTGGGAGCCTTCACGGGAAACGAGCGCCCGCAAAATACTGAATTCCTGCCGCAAATAAGAGTCAGTGTTTCCTTCACACTGTTTCGCCCATAATAAAATAACTGTAAAACATCACCATGCAGTGCTGGAGGACTTTCAAAACTTAAATTGCGGAAAATTTCGAGCGCGAGTGAACTAATTGGTGTAATTGAAATGAGATTATCAATTATTGAATTTAATTGGTAAAACTCACTTAAATAAATTTAAACTTCAATAAAAATTTGAAATGACCAGACTAACAGATGATGGTAATAAAATATAATGAAACGTATCATGCAGATATTTAGACTCTAAATTTTATAATAGGCAATTCTACCGATTAAACAAATAGCTGAGGTTGACATAATTAAGAGTCAGTGAACGTCACTAAAACAATGGAATTGTGCACGATTTTTCTTCTGGCACGCATTACTGAGAAAAGGGCGTAGAACCCAACTATCTAACATTTCGTTGCACTAATGTGAAATGTATTCATGAATAAATAAGTTCTATAATAAAGCAGTTAGTGGATACTAAATAATTGATAAGCGAGGTGCGATGGCACTAGACGTTTTGAACTATTTTCGACATTTCTGATATCGATTCCAACTTGTAAGTGCGTCATAAGCGCATTCTGATACCATAGACGAGAAAATTTTTTTACTCCTACAAAAAAATATAAACTGTTTAGTTGCTTGAAGGAGAATCTATTTCATTTATGCGAGCTGAAACAAGATTTTTGTACGGAATTTAACAATGTGGTCAAATTTGCTTTGAAGAAAATTATCCTTGATACCCGTGCGATATTTCGGATCCACTCGTCGAATATAAGCTAGAAAAGAAAGTCAAGTGCGACTATTGTAAGATATTATTAACATTTTTATTACCTAGTTTATGGAAATTGCGCACAAATTCCACCGTTTAAGCATCCTGAGATTAGCAAGTTCCGCTTTTTACACTGCCTTGGAAATTCAGTGCTGATTGAATAATGTTAATTTTTTATCACAAAAATATATACCAAGTCGATTTTTGTTTGTAAAAAGTTTTTACAAACAAGTAGGCATCTCATTATTTAAAAGTCTAATGTTTATATCTATTTTGGTACATTTCTTGCAAAGTTAAGTTTATCTAGTGCAATGCAGGAGGGGCAGTTTTCTGTTCATTGTAGACGACGATGAAATCTTTAAAATTGCCTCCATCAACATTCATGTGAATGTCAATCTAAGCGAAACTAATGATTGTACTCTGTCTCGATAAACCACCTGAAATTCACTTTTATTGTGTCGGAACAATTCTCGTTTGTTTTCAGCTGAGTTCTTTGAATTGTAGCCCAACTCCTTTGATTATTTTAATTTTATTATTTGCTTCATTGGCTTAAATTTAAATATAAATCCTCGTGAATCACAAAAAGATTTATTCGAAGATATCACATGGCAGAATAAGTATAACAGGATCAGGGCAGACAATAGGAAGACGGGAGATGACAAAAGTGAGGAAAAATATGACAGAGATAGCAATGTTGTTGAGGGAGTGCTGGTGGAACCATAAAGTTTATATAGGGCCTTTGCAATGCTAAAAACTGTTAACTACCTAACAGGATGTCCGTTAACTACAGGATTCCGCCATTCTTTTTACTTTCAAAATTTTAGTTGGTTGCTGGGTAGTATTCATTTAACCATGCAGTTCAATTGGGAACAAAGAGTTATTAAACCTCGGTAAAAGGTCAACTATATTAGTGAATAAGAAAGAAGTTTTTACGTGAATTCAAGTTCACTCGAACAAGATATGTCACTTCATGTAATCACGATAAATTCTGAGAAAATAACATCACGACCAGGCAAACAAAAAACGGTGCTTAAGACAATACAATCAAAATGAATTTGTTGATCACTACTTTCCATTTGGCCGTACAGCTAACCCAGACCTCCGCCTCTTCCGGCTTTAATCCGGCTTGTCAGTTCGGCCAGAATGTGTGGCATCTGAAAAAATTGCTTTGGGCATGAGCGTTCACACTGCTCAAATTATCTGGAAATACGGCGAGAAAATGCAGCAATTCAACTAAGAACATGCACGTATCAAGGGATTTCCCGAGGGCTACTAGACAAGGGCAAATTTCTTAATTATACATTGCAATGTATGCATTTTTTTCTCTGATCAGTTTTTATGAAAATTCGCAATTCAATCAATAGACGGACCTGATTTTTCAATGCCTGAGATAAAATAGCGAAAAAGTGTTTTTTTTTATTCCTTGCTTGTAAGAACGGTATGAAGGTAATGAGATAAGAATGCCATTTGATGGAAATTGGTTTGGGTTTTAATTTTGTTAATAAATTTCATATAACTCATGAGCGTTGCTGAAAAAGAAACAACCAAAAAGCTTACTTATAAGAAAATTCGAGAAAAATATAACTCAGTACTCACTGCAGTGAGTGACAGAGAGCGCATTTTCTCGTCGTCGAAAACGTGAAGTCACGGACGGACAGACGGACGGACAGTCGGACTGACAGACGGACATGGAGAGCACAATAGTACATTTTTCATAAATAAGAAAATTCGCTAAAAAACACAAGAAAATGCATGTGTGCCATCAGGAGATTGGTCAACGAAAATGTTAGCAACTGTATATAACAGGAGAAGAATTCAAGTCCTTCACTCGCAAATTTACTTATGAATTTTCCGCGACTAAACGCGATTTTCTCGATTTTTTTGTGAAATTGAAATTAATGAAAGTTCAACATTACAAAATGATTAATTGAGACTTTTTGCACAGAATGAGTAAACTGGAAAGAATCGGCAATGAAGCTCTAAAATGTAGACCTTGAGGACCGGCGATTGGCAGGAATCGTGTTTTTAAAATAGTGCTAACAAATTTACAATTCAACTTCTCTATATTCCATAGAATAAATTCGGTTCAATAAGATTCATTCCGACCATAACTATTTCTGCAGATTTATTAAATAAATTGAATTTTCGTCCTGAAGATTATTTCACGTAAAATTCAGATTAAATTATTTAACGGTTCAAAAATTTCAACCTCTTATATTTCAAAGCTAAGAGTTCTCAAGCATTGAATGATTTTGGTCATTCTTCCTACGAGAATTTCTATCGCAGGCATCGCTTATTTTCAGGACTTTGATTAATGTGGCGTCAGTGGGTTCCTGAGACCTGAAAAATAGTATCGTAGCATGAGATCTGGGCCACCGTCCTGCTCTCTAACCTTCAAACGAAGTACTTATATTATCAGTCTGCTTATATCGCAAGTTCACAAGGAACTTAAAAGGAAAGTAAACGTCAAGCACTCAGTGACTCAGTGCTCCGCGAGTCCTGTTTTTTATATTAAATGTTAGGTCTTTTTTTGGTATTATGTCTGATATAGAATTTCGACTTATAAAATGAATGGAATTCCTTTTTAGATTGTCGAACTGATGATGGCTGGACTCCAAAACGTTTTCAATATCGATATGGTGAATTTGCTTGGCGTTTTCTTTGATTTTAAATTTGAATGAAGGATTTTCAGCCGTTATTCATGAGCTGAAATTTGAAGGTGGAATAATTTTATGTCAACGTTAAATTCTCTAACAGAAGAAACCAATGTCTCTACTGACCCCTGTATTTGCATGTGTAAAATAATTTGAAAGTTTTATGTTACAATCAGTTTAAATTGATTAAATTTTCCTATGAGAAAATTATTAGCTGCAATATAAATAATTTCCCGTCGTTTTGACAGCGGAAGCATATATATTAAAATGAGCAATATTCAATAATATTAAAGGTAGTAATATTTACATTTTACTGTTTCTAATTGAATAGTAACAAGTAGTTATCTGAGAATGGTCACCCATTTTACTTGGTGACCTCTTACTTTACATCCATTGACCAAGATACTAAAGATTTAGTTACTACAAAAAAAGTGCGAATCTCTTCATATTTAGTTCATTAGAAGCACTTTGGTTATTGAGTGTATGATGAGTTAAGGGAAAAGAATTGACTTCTTCGTTCATTTACTTCTTCAGTTTAGCATTTGAACTCAAACTGTCACACATTGTTACAAGTTTTAGGAATTAATGCAATTGTACAATTATTATAAACATATTTTTCAAAATGATATTAGTTGCGATATAGCAAAAATGAAGGGACATAATAGCACTTCTTGCGCATTTAGAGTACTTACTTAAATACGAGGTTCTTGTGTTATGAACGAAAACTGTAAAAGTTGAAACGAGGTCGACCACGGGTTTTAATGGAGGTGACCTTTACCATTGGACATCAGGATAATTTGATGTTATTATCTAATCCGAAAAAAATTTAATGAAACTAATTTATAATAATAGATCTCTGGGCGCTAAAGGTTGTCTTTCGTCTGTCAATGAAACTTATCAAATAGCTCCATAATATTCAGAAAACATTAGCCTTTTGTACAACTCGAGCTCCTGAATATCAAATCCGGCCTCCAAACATAACATCCAAAGAAGCACTCCCTTCAACTTGAGGAATAATTTATTTTCATTAGAGTCACGTATAAATAAATGATTGCTCGGCGCACACGTTAAGAATAAGTGCCACGTTATCACATTCTCCGTTTTAAAAAGGACGATTCCTTACGGCCTATATTATTATGAATGCACGACACTACGACATAGCTTGAATCAAAATCTCAGAAGTTCAAAATAAGAATCAAAATCAGAAATTCTTTGCTCGTATATCTTTAGGTAACTTTAATTAAAAACGGGAACGCTACGCGCATTCAAATATGATCAAACTTTATGAATATTCTCCATTTAATTTATAAAATCTTACTCCTGTCATCAATGCATTGTGTTGCTAATACAGTTTGAAAATGCAAATTCAAAATTTCGAGAGTTTTATAGCTCGTTCATAAATGTACGGGATTATATCAAGATTTTCTATTCTCTTTCTATAATATTACTCCTATTATCAATGCATTGTTTTGCTAATATAGACAGGAAATGAAAATTCAAATCTTTGATTGAATTTTGTATCTTGTTCATTTATGTGCGGTATGAAATCAAGATTTGAAGAAGAAATTCTTCATAAAGAATATCTTGATATTCGGCCACCCCGACCACCAAAAATATTTTCCTACTTAATAAATTTACTAGAATTGCGATGTAATAAAAACCCAATAAAAATTTGATCAAAATCAAAACATCGAGACTGATGCCGTCCGGAAAAAATAAATTAATATCATTTCTACAGTTTTAATCAACACATTGATTTACTTGGGGCAAGTCTGGTCAAGGCGTAAGATTTCATATCGCTAACATAAAAATTAAAACCTGTTACCGTATTTTGCGAATGCCAAACCATTACTTACAAAGAGGCAGACGATTTCTATAAATATTGTCATTATTAAGACAAATCTTTTTGCAGCTACAATTTGCATCAACAAAATGTGCATATTTTATGGGGGCAAGGAGCAGCATTATTTGCTAGCCAACTGCGTTCAACTCGATGTTTCAGGAAGAAGAACAATGCTGTTAACTTACCAATTATTCTCCCTTCATTAGAATTTATCGCCTGCAGCAAGCAGAAAAGCGAACACATTTCTCAAAACTAAATAATCATTTCCTATATACTACCGTTATCAAACGTACAAGCAGTAAACGTTCACCAACAGAGGCTAGGTTTGAATTGACCACATGTCAACATTGCAATGTCAACAACACTGATCGTCCGTATGTCAAACAGTTCAGCGTTACATAGCTTTTCTAGGTGTACGAATAAACAGTCACATACACGCAAAAATCATATTTTAGCTTTGTTGACAATATCCACAAGAATTTTAAGGCGTACAATTTGAGACTTCATTCAGCCCCTTTGTCAAGTAACAAAGAAGTTTGCAATACAATAAACGGAGGAATTTACGTTGAGGATTAATATCCAATTATTTCACTCAATAAAATATCTGCGTACTTTTTAAATTTATCATTAACTTTTTAATGCGGCATTCAACATACATATTTTTACAAAAAAAAAACAAAAACGAATACTATGACATTGAGGATAGAAATCCAAATTTTTCTTTCCATGTCTGCAAGTATTTTACAGAGGGAACTATCTATTTGTACGTCTTATTCATCCTAATGTTTTACCAACAACGACGTTTTTCACGCCATAGACACCAACTACCACATCGAAGATCGCGTCTGCATGCATTTTACAGAGGGAACTATCTATTTATACGTTGTTTTCATCCTAATGTTTTACCAACAACGAAACCAACAACGACATTGTTCACGCCATAGACCCCAACTACCACATCGAAGATCGCGTCTGCATGCATTTTACAGAGGGAACTATCTATTTATACGTCGTTTACATCCTAATGTTTTACCAACAACGACGTTTATCACGCCGTAGACACCAACTACCACATCGAAGATCGCAATTAGCGACTTGTGCCCGGCAGCGCGAACTGTAGCCGCGATTGATTGCTTCAAGTGCCTCCGACAATTGCAGTAACTTCTTGCTAAAGTTAGCAACGAGAATGGACTTTGATTAAGTCACTCTAATTGGACAAGGTGGAGCATGCTAACTATCTGAATTAGTTGGCTCTTGCAGTGGAGCAATTGGTGTTTGGTAACTCCTGGACTTGGAGCTTTAGGGTGCAGTTTGGCGGAGGACCGACTGAGCTGCAGGGTTGACCAAACGTAGTTTGGTGTTCTAATATTTCAAAATAGTTGGTCATTTCATTACGTAATTACGAATATTTTTATTTGAATGAGCATTCCATTCATATTAGGCTGTAAAATATATTCCAATGCTCTCTGTTTCAATAGGAGGAATTGTATTCCTATAAACTCTGCTGGTAAATTGGCTCTCAAGTATTAAATACCTTAACGTTTGACCCAAATTTTTAAAATCAATGTACAGTTTCAATGTACCGTTAATTTTCGTCTATTCGTGGTATATTTCAATTAATTTTTATTATTAATAAATATAACTTATCATTAATGAAATTAAATATTAAAACAATTTTTAACGACGCCAACGCTGCTCCAATCACAATCATAAATAAACCCACATAAAAAGAGAACCTAGGATAAATGAGTGAGACTTCATCCAACAAGTGATGCACTTTCTGCCCTTATGTGGGTCATCGACGCTTGGTCTGATAAAATAGCGTGCCCGAGCTACGTCCTCACTCTGCTCACTCTGTAAGAAGATGTGTCACTATATGAACAATATAATTCATTAATTTTTCAGTGTTTGAGTAAGTTTCGATTTTTCAGAGTTTCAGCAAGTATTAGCATTGTTCGAAGTGATGTTTCGCTGAGAATAAAATATAAACACAGTGAAGCCTGGGACAAGGACCCTAACAGACTGTGATGCTACAGAGAGGTTAATACTATTTAGTCATCATTCAGACAAATGTGAAAAACTTTTCATGTCTAAATATTGATACGCTTTTTCTCGTGTGAGGGCAATCCTTACCCAAGTTGGCCCGGAAAAGAACGTATCAGTGCTACACGTAGGAAGTGTGTCAATATTGCAATATAACCAATTAATGATTTAGAATTTGCAGCTTTATGCAACAGAATGCGATCCTTTATAGAGCCAAACTTCGATCGATCAACTGTCAGCAGTTATCTCAATCGTTTGTTGTCATGCCAGCTGTTACATCAAATGTTTATTTCATGGTATAATTGTTATGGGGTGCCATGGTTCGCGTGATGGTCGAGTTTCCGTCATGTTCCGTCAATGCATTTAATGCTGCGTGGCCAAAGCTTCCGATATAGGGACGTTGTGCCACAGAAAATATCGCGTGCTCGTGGATATTACCCTGCAAATTACAGAATAATCGTTGGACAGAATAACTATTGTTACAGAATAATTATTGTTACAGAATAACTATTTTCCAGAATAACTATTGTTTCAGAATAGCTATTGTTACAGAATAATTATTGTTCTAACTTATGATGATTCTAGATTACGCAACTTTTAAATTGTTTTTCGCATGTTTAGGAAATTTATTTGCGTTTTTTGGCGGCGTGATGCGGGTTTGACTTAAAATGGTTTTTTATGTTAGCTGATGTCTGAATGTTGGTTTTCGATTTGAATAACACAGAGCGGGTGAAACCTCATCTAATACATTTTAACATAATTTTTACTAAAGTTCACAATTTTTTTAATTTTACAACATGAAAACATTGCACGATGAAAAAAGTAGAATTTTCCGTATGAATAGCGAATGGATGGTAGGTAGTTTATGAAGGTCGAAAAATTATTATAATTTTCGTAAATTTTTATACGTTCACATCTTAAGCGAATAATGCTGCTAATTTGTCGTTTCCAGATCGTGCTATAACAATGAATTAGATCCCATCGATAAAAAAAGTCTCAAAACATGTAAAGCCAAATCCATTTAGACTCACGCTAATCGTTATTTTGATGGGGGACTATCTCAGATGTAAGTTATGCACGGTCTTGCAGGTTGGTACTTATTTAAAATTCAAATTATCACACATTTACTTCAAACACTGGTTATTTACATTTGCATTGTGCCGTACAGTCCCCTCCAGCTAAAGTCTAGAATATGAATGACAAAAATCCTGAAAGTAAACAAAACCTAATTTGCGGAACAGAAAAGTCTAAAGGAAAATGGAGAAATATTGCTAAGAAATATGAATAAATTTATACTATTCCCTAACAATTTCACAGTTACTACTCAGCTACAACAATTCCATTACTGAGAAGCATACAGTATTCTTAGCGTTTCTATGAAGCATTAACTCGAATAATTGTGGGCATGCTTGTAATTGTTCACGGCTGGTGCTGAGAAAATCACGTTAAGACCACTATAGTGGTTTCTTGGAAGTTGATTGGTTTTCGTGCTGATGGGCATTAACATTCCAAAAACGATCATAGAAATGACGTGCGTGGCTACGTAATTGTAGCAAATTTATGAGGCCAAACATAACCCCAATAATCTTTTTGTGCTTTGGTATGCCTAGCTGTTACTTACTCATATATTCACTAATGAGTCGCGAGTGAAAAGCACTCACGGATATATCAGAGGGCACTGTCCTGTCCGAAAAAAATATATATCAATCTGTGGAATTATTTAACCTGAGAATGGTAACACTCTTATATGTTTGCATGAGAAATAACTGACAATGTTAACCATATGTTACCATGTAAACAATCCTATTTTACACGAGAAATAACTGACCATGTTACCAGTAGGGAAAAATATTACTATTTACGTGTTCCTAATAAACTTCATGACCGATATTTTGCAGCAAAACGAGACATGCTAGTATAGAAGAAAATTTAACTTCAGTAATTCGTAGATCGTCGGTTGACTTCAATCTCGATTATTCTCGCACGGCACTCCAAGTATGAACGCTGTTCCGACAAATATTCTAAGGTTTCATTTGCGAATGTTGAATTTCGGGAGATTTTTTTTTACAAAAAGAGTTAAATCTAGAATATTGGCAGTATTTGCTCATACATTATCAAATGATCGATCCTTTCAATGTGGCAATATAATGAAAATACAATATATCTCTCGAACGTTCAGGCAAATATTTCCTCTTACTCAATAAACTACCATATATTTTAAGTTCTTATTCCACCAGCAAGCTGGCATCGCTGGATAATTGGCTTAAATCGCTTGTCTACAGCAAACCATGTGTTCTGCTTCGATTTCAAGCGCTGAATTGTTTGCCGACAGAAAACCTGCCTGTTTGGCTTGCGATTAGACGAGTCCTGTCGAGGTAAATGGGCCGGAATTTATACGTAGAGTATCACGTGGCAACGCTTAGTTCAGCGGGTAAACGATATAAACTTATAATACTGTTCAAACATTACAATTTTTTATTTTAGGAATTATAAATAGTCATATGAATGCCAGTAACTCAGTGAGCGAAGAAAGTGTTGGATGCAACAATGTGAATTTATTGTGTATTGTAACATGTTTAATATATAATGGCTGATGTACGATGTATAATGCAGACAACTCTCGAGAATGTTAAACTTTATTTTCATTTACGAGTAAAATGAATCCTGAATAATCTTCGAAAGCATCTTTGCTAACTTCCAGTTATAAAAATTTGAATCCGTCCTATTGATACTAGTGCAAATTTGGATCTTATCCTGCGCTGAAGCTCAAACGCATCGCACCTTATTAAAAGTTTATCTTCTTGTAAACACTCGACACAAAAAAATTTCTCGCATACAGCATCGGCTCGCATGCTAAAATTCAGAACATACGTGAGTGCAATCGGCTGCAGCAATGCGGGCTGGATACTATATAAAAATCAATCCGTCAATTTTGTACGGCCTATCTTCGACAATTCAGCGGCCATGTGAAATTCCTCATGAACCAACAGGATGAAAAATCAGCTCGAAAAATACTGTGCAGAATTCTGTATTCGAATAGACTTCAGAATATCGCGAGTATCCCAACTGGAGGGCCAAGTCAACAGAGCTTACGAAGTTTTTATTTAGATGCCTCCTCGATCGCCGAGCAACTTCATTTTGTAGATTGTAGTGGATTTTGTAGAGAATAAAATTATTCCAATTCATATTTTTAGTCTAAAGGGAATGGTTTATTAGGTCTTTCATGAAGGATTTAGGATTGTAAATCATCGGTAGCTTCAATGTTGACATGACATGACATGAATATTGAAAAACAGATTGCTGGATGAATTATTGACAATCGCGTAAAAAAAATGCTATTAATTTTCGTACCGTTATACCTTCCTGTGTATAACCTCTTCGATTCTCTACAGGGTTTTATTATAGTATCTCTTGATAGCTTTAGTTAGTTTTTATATTTTTCCACTTTGAGAATTGTAAAGCCAAATGCAGAAGTTGAGATTCTCTGTGAATTATTTTATTAAATAATAATTGATTGAGATTGAATTTCTAAGCAAACGAAAACCTGTTCATTGCTTTGGTTTACTTATGAGCTTTGGGTTGCAAAGCAGCTTACTGCCTTACGTCTTTGTCTGCCCCGTATACGCTGATAAATTCAAGCTACACGGCTTTTTTGCTTTGTATTTTTTGTGTGAAGGCTTATAGGGAATTTTCATGCTTGTATGCAAATTTGATGATTTGATTATGTCGTAAAAATTTATGTTTTCGGAATATTATGCTTTTGACTTAATTTTAATGCTTTTATGTTTTAATTTTCATTTCCTCGATTTCGTGCCGCTACGATGAACACCTGTTATGTTCACTGCAATGAACCCAGCCATGTGCACTGTGATGAACCATAACCGTATTCACAGCAATGAACTGACGTTTACCAACTTTCACTTTAATTGTAAAAAATTAGATCAGTACTCACTGCAGCGAGTGACAGAGGGCGCATTTTCTCGTCCGTCCGTCCGTGAAGTCACGGACGGACGGACATAAAGTCATGGACGGACATGACGAGCACAATAGTGCCTTTTTTCCCTAAGTGAGAAAATGTTCTAAAAAGTGAATGTACAAATAGTGCAATTATAACCCTTAAAATTGAAATTTAAAAATTACATAAGTACGTACGAACTGTATCTTATATATCTAATATATAAGATATCTAATATATCTAATCTAAACTTGAATTATTCTCGCAGTAATTTAAGTTTTGATTTGGAACCGTATTGTAATTACTTCACTTGGCATGATATGAGGTCATGTTTGCACCGCGCTGACATAACCTCAGCGTGGGACGGCACAGCATCTCATTTTACACCAACACTGCAATTCTTTCAGTGTTCGAGACGATCTTGAAATTGAAAATCTTATATAACTGAGTTTTGAAGAATTAAAAACACAGAATACCATGCCACATGTAGAACAAAAATAGAGAATGAATATTGATAGATGAAAGCGACAGGAATTAACATCCAAACAAAGCGACGCTTAAAAAATAAGAATCAGTAACTCTTGTAATCAATATTTGTTTGTTCAAAGTGTTCATCATTATATAGCTTAATATTCAATGAAAAGCGTATGCTTAATACATTTCATATAACAGCATAATATACTCAAGCAAATGCTGCCTATATTTTTACAGTTTTGTCATCTCATGCCATGTTCACCTATGCTATTAAACTGACTTCATTGCGGCAATAACAAGCAAATTTGGAAATTGCCGTCCCGTTTGATGGGAAGTTTTACAGAGTTTTTTATTCGCAATGCTTCCATCGCATTCCGCTGGAGCGCAGGGATGGAGAATTTATGGATGGAAAATATGGAAGTTGCATGGACAGCAGCGCCTCCATGTCAACTTGTGTTTTGGAGTGCGCTTAAAATATATTAAAAATGAGCGAAGTTAGAAGAATTTTTATTGTATTGCATTTAATTGAAATACACGAATTGCACTATTGTATTTAATAGCAATTAAAATACAATTGTGCAATTTTTGCAATTAAACTATCTCGTGTTTTGGTTTACACTTTTACTACTTGCTACATGTTTTTTTAATAAAAAGACAGTAAAATCATTAATGAAAACAATAAAATACAACTCAAAATCAGTTTTGATGATCGTTTGTTTGGTTGAATATGTGAATAAATTCCACAATTCTTAGCTTCGTGTCTTTTACTTGCTCAACTTTAACTTTCGTTCACGATTAACAACATTTGCTTGTAAATACTCCATACTTAAATAGTTATATTTACTTATATATTCGTCTCCTGTTCATCATTCAAGCAAAGTTTTCCATAAAGTCAACGTGATTTTTTAATGTGATTTTCAATGCCTTGACAAATTGATGAATTATCTAGAAACTTTAAAATGAAATAAAATACTAAATACTAAAAGTGTTTAAATGAAATGAAAAGGGAAAAAACACAAATAAAAAAGTGTTTACTTACCTGCATAAAGAAATGAAAAGAATTTTGCAATGTCTATAAATATTCATTTTGATTGAATGTTATTTCAATCAATCGCACTCAAGTTGGCGCGCGGTCAATACATAAGCGAAAATTTTAAAGCTCACTCTGAAATTACGTATTATATGTTTTTGATGGCTGGTAAAACGCTCAGCCTTGAAAATTAATAGTTGAGTAAAATAAAAAGAAGTTAGCCTTCCGAAACGTGAGAGATGGGGTTCGTAAACTATTTAAAACAGATTAGTTAAAGTTTTTAAACTTTTAGTAGAAGCGACTTGTGCTTCTATCTGGCAAACGATCATAAGTGTGATTATATTTTTTAATATCACTGAAACACACTGAAATAAAGTCGGTGCAATCTGTGTCCATGCAGGAGCATGTATATGGATCAGAATATTTCAAATAGTTTTTGCATCCAAATCATTCGTGGCTAATATCGAACATCATGAATTTCTCCGTTATTTCATTTTATTATATTATATAACATTTTTTTGGTGATAATATTATTGTTTGATATTAATATATTATCTTTTTATGTTATATTATTCTACTGTGCCACGGTGGGATAGTAATATGCGAACATTTCTATTTTCTTTCAACTGAAAATCAACATTGAAAAAAAAAACTTTAAGCACCATAATAAACTCATCCATAAATGTATATAATAATTTTATACAGTGAAAAAGATATAGAAAAAATAAACGAAGAGACGCAGTTGCATGATGAACTCATTGATTATCTCATTGATTGAAATATTGAGCAGAATGACAATATAAAATATTTTGCGTTTCCTTGTCTTTTTGCCAATTGACTAACATCTAACCCCGATGTGACGATAATTAAATTACTTCAGGAGACTACAATGCCCTAATTGGTTATAAAATTATATGTTATTCGTCAGCTGCCTTTACACAGAATTTTAGACATTGCATTAACTATTATTTATCTCCGTTATATACGACACTTTTTGTCCGAACAAGCTTTCTATCATTTCTCTCCGTTTCTTAATCGAGTTCGGGATTCTCTTTCTAGATATATTGTATAGCATGAAGCTAGAATGAATTATTTCGACGATTGCTGTTTTCTTTGTCCCTGAAACTGTCAATCCGAATGACAAAACATAACATATTTTCTTTGGTATTTTTATTGAACCTTAGTTCACAGCGCATGGAGATAAGTGAGCTGCAGGAAACTTTTTACTTTACTTTTATAGAACGAAAAGACGTTTCTTAACTGAAGAAAAATAAATTACATATACTTAATAAATTCCAATATAAGAACTAATGATACAAATATAACAAATGAAATCAGAGCTTCGAACAACATATACAAAAGCCCTATTTAATGCACCGAAATATAGTGTGAAATTCTAACGCGGACTATGAACAACTGAATAATCAGAGAAAAGTTTGCCTTACACTTAGTTTACTGTACTGAAAGTGTGTGACAAGTAAGTTAATTGCAGATGCGCATGAGAAATAAAATATTCGAGAATACACATCAAATAATGTTAGTAAAAATTTTTCCGTTTACAAAAAGTCTTTGCGTTTGCAAAAAATCTTTTCGTTTGCAAAAAATTTTTTCGCTTGCAAAAAATATTTTTGTGTGCAAAAAATCTTTTCTTTTGCAAAAAATCTTTTCGTTTGCATAAAATCTTTTCGTTTTGCAAATTCTTTTTTTTTCATTTATACCTGGCATCTTTCCATCGCACCTGCACAGTAGGGGAACATGGGGCAGCGCGACTCCCCCCCCCCTTTTCTTAAACTAAATTTTTGATGAAGTTTTAATTGATACGAGGTGGTTCTTTGTTTTGTTTAAAGGTACAACTAATGAGGAATGTATGATGTGAATTAGACGCCTATAGAGTCTGTCTCTTATACACATCTAGATGTGTATAAGAGACAGGATGAACCATATTATTCAGTTCATCATTACAGCTCATCTACAGAATTCTCTCGCTTCTTTCTTCAGTCCCCTCATTAAATTATTAAGATCTATGAATCTTCCCTCGGCGCGATTGTTGTCTACTGTAGTCTTCTGAGTAGTACCTTCACTCCTACTCCTACCATTACAGTTAAATGCTCTTAGTCTAAAATGAATACTCATTTGGAAACGCAATCCAAATACGTCGGTGCTTGTTCGTCTCAAATAGTCTTGCCATAGTTCTTAACTTCGATTTAGATATCATGTTGCTCATAAGATATGTGTAAGAGTTTGGATCTGTTAACAAATAACATTAAATTATTAACGTATTTGGAACAATAATAAAGTTGACCAAAATTTAAATGAGAACTTCTTGGATCCTTAATTCTTGACTGATGAAGTGCTGACGGTCCCTTATTGGCTACTTATACCACTTACCTCGCCCAACTGCAAGTTTCCTCTCAAGGGGAGGAATTTTCCTTTCGAACACTGCGACTTTCCCCATGATTAAATAACTGAGCGGAGGGAACAACTTTCTGTTTAGCGCAATAGGTGCGCGCGGTGTTATTACAAGCCGTGCAAATCAAGCTGCAGGTCATTACCAGCGCTATGACGTTGAAACGTCTCGAGCATTTCATGCTGAGTTGTTCTCGAGAGTGTGGATACTTCCCTCTGCTGGAACGTNCGTTTCCTTTGTCATTTGGCGTACATTCCACTTTTTTCATTCAGTTTGGGTATTGGATTCAGATTTTTAATTTGACTAAACATAGATTTTAATACGTTTTAATTGTTATCATAGATAAAAAATTCGTTGTAGGAGTTTATTAGATATTTGTTACCATTTCGATGGATTCATTCACAATTTCCGGTTTGACTGAAATTTGCCTTAGATTTTAACACTGGAATGCATTTATTCAACCAGTAATTCGTCTCCTTTTTCGATTATTTTACCTGGTATAAGAACGTTGGAAAAAACTCAGTGAGATTCATCGGACATAATAAAAATACAATAACAAAAAACAATCCTTCGAATACTGCGGTGCGATTCATCAGGAAATGTTTGAAATTTACAGAGATTCTTTATTTCTATCTACTTATGATGTCTGATAATTTATATCTGCTAAATTAGTTAGAAGCTTCTTAATTAGGTGTATCTCATGAGCTCTAAATCTCCAACAATTTATAATATTATAGCAAACACCCAGGAACAGAATTCAGGGCGACATTTTTATTCACTGCAAGCATTTCTTCATCGGACTTTATTACCTGGTTATTTTTAAGACCCTTCTTACAGTAACAGAATTCAGGTCAACGTTTTTATTCACTGCAAGTAGTTCTTCATCAGTCTTTATTACCTGGTTATTTTTAAGACCTGTCTTAAAAGCTAAAGATATAAAGTCAAAGCAGAGCCCTCGTGCTCGAGCCGCTGTGAGCGCACGTCATTACTGCCTCTAAAAGCTCGGTCTCGCGAGACCGCGGCTTTTAAGACCTGAAGGTCGCCGTGTATCGTTAGTCTCTTTTTAACTGGAGTTTAACGAACGTACTGCTCCATGGAGAAGCAAGCGGATCAAGAACATATAATTCATACAGTCTGGTTGCAAATATACTTGCCAGCTGTGATTATGTCATGACGGCATGCCGAATATTTATCATGATTATGTCATGATGGCTTGCCGAATATTTATCATGATTATGTCATGACAGCATGCCGAATATTTATCATGATTATTTCATGATGGCATGCCGAACATTTATCATGATTATGTCATGACGGCATGCCGAATATTTATCACCCGGG
>NW_025932343.1:0-22348 GCF_000764305.2 Hyalella azteca
AGTACAGTAGTACAGTAGTACAGAAGTACAGTAGTACAGTAGTACAGTAGTACAGTAGTACAGTAGTACAGTAGTACAGTAGTACAGTCGTACAGTCGTATAGTAGTACAGGAGTGCACACAATGTGTGAATGTGCATGTGTAATGTGTTAAGCATCAGTATAGGCCCAGGTCAACATGTGTGGCGCCACAGTCTGGTGTCATGTATAGCTGCTTTGGAAACTGTAACACACACATGCACACATCACACACAGACACACACAACACACTCACACACACACGCACACACGCACACACAGCGCACACGCACACACAGCACACTCACACACACGCATAGACCAAAGTAGTACAATTGTAACTCTGTAAGGATGCAGCTGCATTGACTGGTAGTGTTCATCGATAAGTTGATTTTTGACATGGTGAATATAGCCAAAAATATTTTGCATAAATTCCTTCTTTAAATGTAGAACCTAATTTTTTTCTGGCACAAGAGTTCATTCTGCTAAGACGAGTGCGTTGCGCAGTGAGATGCTTTTCCGATGGCTAAATGCACGAAAAAAACTGACGTGATTAACGAGCCTGAAGCTCAAGTGAATTTGAGTTGTTAAGTAAATTTTAGTTACAATTAAATTTCGAAATTAAAGTTTGTAGATTATCGTGATGGAAAACGTTGGTGAACGAAATGAAGATGCAGGTAGCAAGTTGAACCCAAGACTGCACCGAACAGATAACGTAATTGATAGGGGATCATCACCCCTTGCGTTATCATCGTGTTAATTAACCCTCTACCGCCGTATGTCACTCTCAGGGAATATAACTTTCAACTTAAATTATACGTAAACTATTGAGTGTAGCAACCTGAGGACGTTTGTACGCAACAGAGAACATTTTAAAGTTGTACGTGGCGGCAACCATCAGTGCAAGTCATTTTGCGTTCACTAGAACGTATCCTTTTTGGGAAGTAGGCGCGTGACAACATTGCTCCGGTTACTAATATTATTAACATTACCAATATTATTATATTATGTTATTAATTTTGATGTACTACTAATATTGCTCCGGTTACTCATGTCAGGTGGTAAAGGGTTAAATTAGTCATCATCCCCTTGTGGTCGAATTGTTTGGCCCTCATTGAACCGCTAGGAAAATCTAAATAGTATTTATGAAAAATAACAAATGTTAATTCAGTTTAGCAATATACAGAGAGGGAGTGATATGTAATGTTCTTAATGCTTAGGTAAATGATAAAAGATTTTTATCATTACCTAAGAAAGAAACATTACATAGAACATAGTTATAAATGCACGTGAATTGTTGCACTTTACATTATATTATGACGCATGTAATTGCGTTGCATTTATTTGAAGCAGTGATGAAGCACCTAATTACTCTGCATATTGTACGTAATCATAGCAGTAATGAAGTACGTAATTACTCTGGATATTGTATGTGTATTGTATATATTGTGTATTGTATAACAGTAATGAAGCAATTAATTACTCTGGCATTCCTAACAGTAATGAAGCACCTAATTACTCTGGTATTAATAACAGTAATGAAGCACCTAATTACTCTGATATTCATAACAGTAATGAAGCACCTAATTACTCTGGTATTCATAACAGTAATGAAGCATTTAATTACTCTGGTATTCATAACAGTAATGAAGCATTTATTTACTCTGGTATTCATAACAGTAATGAAGCATTTAATTACGTGTTATTGATCGACTTCTCGCGCGTACACAAGGAGCTGCAGAGTCAGCAAGCGTCAGGTGTTAGGTCGACTCATGGGACAGTTCCTGAACTGCTGACAACTTAACAATATAACGTACAACTTTAATGGAGTAAAGAAGTAAAAAAAATAATTTCTTTACTTGCTGACTGGGATAAATTATAATAAGGGAAATACAGAAAAAATCAGGTTAAAAAAAGAGGATCTGATCAGGTGGCAACAAGAGATATAAATTGTTGTCGGATGATCAAATTTTAAATCAATATTGTATTCTTTATTAATCATTGATTTATTTAATAATCGTTGACTTATTCGACTTATTATTTATTATTTAATGATCGTTTATTTTCATTGAGGCATGTGCGATTGTGCGACTGTGCTTGCAAGTACATACTACAGGAATAAGATTAAAATTAAAATGAATAATTTTTGTTTGTATTAGTGGGCTCAATTTACGTTCAAAAAATAAGAATTAATTTATAAAACTTCATGAAAAATTTTCATTTTTCATTGAAATTTAAATATTATTCTAAATGCGAGTCTAAACGGTCTTTTTCTTATCACCTTTACTTAATTTTGAAAATTATCAACGGCATTTAGGGCAGCGGCATTCGAAAATATTATTGACCATTTATCACCGGTTAAGCTGGAAGTACTAATAAATAACTCTTTACATAAAGAGTACTTCAGAAATGCATGGTCGTAAATTAAATATGTCTAATCCCTGAGGTATTTTAACAAAACTTTTCAGACCAATTACAACTAAAATGTTTTTATATTTCCTTTGACTGTACTTCGGACCATGAGCGTAGCGCGCGCCACGGCTGTACCGTTGACGCTGCAGTTCACTTACATTTATGTCATCCCGCTAAATCCTTTATATATTAAAATTAAATTAATGTCTAAATAATTGTCAAGGATGGCGGATATTCGCTTCTCAGAAATTAAAATACAATATTTCTTTAGAATGATGATGGAGAATGTCCGCCTTTCAGAAATTTAAATTGAACCAATTGTTGCAGTTCAACGTTCCCCACTATTACCTACCGAGAAGATCTTAATAGATTTGCGGAGTTCAAATGTGTGAGTTCGATCATTAATTTATTTGAGAATGCCGAAGCTATTTACGAATGCCGAACGCTCACTAATTCGGCAAGAAATGGTCATTAGTTATATTTTAATAGCTTATTAATTTCTAAGATGGATATTAAGCCAATATATAGATTTTTCGATTTGTATACTATGTTTTTGTTCAGATTTCAGAGACCGGTCAATGAGCAATACGAAACCGCTTATTCTTTTACTCTCTGTACGAACATGTGATCTCCGAAGAGATTTTCACACACATATTTACTTGCATGGAGGGTGTTTGAGTTTAGGAAAAATAACTAGTTTGAGTTTAGAAAAAATTAAAAAATTAGGAATGCACACCGCATCAAATTTATTACACCGCACGATGCGGTGGCTGTACGATGCATGATGGTCGTATTATCTCCCGTGACGTCATAACGCAGCGGGTGTAAACCGGAATATTCAAACGAAATACTTACTTCTTGTGTCAATTTACTGCAATTCATTGATATATTATGCAAAATTAAATTAGATTTCATTTGACAAAAAGTAGTACCAGTTGTACACCGTGCAACCTAGTGGATGCGATAGACGGCCCTGGTCCCAAACAGGAGTACTTGTTCACGAAAAAATTTTGCCGTGCAGTGCATTTACTCCTACAAATGCATTCACTCATTGCATTTACTCAGTAAATTTACTCAGTATATTTACTCCGTACATTTACTCAGTACATTTACTCAGTACATTTACTCAGTACATTTACTCAGTACATTTACTCAATACATTTACTCAGTACATTTACTTCGTACATTTACTCAGTACATTTACTCAATACATTTACTCAGTGCATTTACTCAATACATTTACTCAGTACATTTACTTCGTACATTTACTCAGTACATTTACTCAAACTCCGTGCATTTACTCCGTGCATTTACTCCGTGCATTTACTCCGTGCATTTACTCCGTGCATTTACTCCGTGCATTTACTCCGTGCATTTACACAGTGCATGAGTAAATAGCTAGCAAGGGGAGTGCGTATATATCGGCTGAAAGTAAAGCAAAAGCAGCGGCAACTGAGAGAAGAACGTTCGATAATATTGCATCATGATGTAATCTGGGACGGGCTTAACATGGAGTGAGGGAGTGCTTGGTGATGAGCGAAAGAGTGCTTGATGGGAAGTGAGGGAGTGCTTGATATGAAGTGAGGGAGTGTTTAATGGGAAGTAAGGGAGTGATTGATGAGAAGCGAAAGTGTGCTTGATGAGAATTGAGAGAATGCTTGATATTAAGTGGAAGAGTGCTTGATGGGAAGTGAGGGCGGAATGCTTGATGTTAAGCGGATGAGTGCTTGTCGGGAAGTGATGGGAGCTGAGCAGTAAGTGGGAGTGAGGGAGTGGTGTAAGGGAGGGGGGAGTGTCGCTTGCAAGCATGCCATGTGTGCGTGCCAAGGTTCTTCATCGGTTCGTCATGCGTGTTTTGATGCCTCATGCCTTCCGACTGCTGCATCGGCCTCAATAATTGTCGCATTATGCGTGATTATTTGCACTCTTGTTTTGTCTCATTTGTACTTCAACAATTGTTATTTTTCTGTAAAATCCTGTCTCAATTGTCGCTTGCTTTTTAAGATTTTCATGTGCAATCTTAGGAGAGAAGGATTGAGCTACAAAGCCCATATAACTACATGCACTTTCTATTCATATGTAGATAGCATTAAAATAGTTTATAACTTAAGGGAACCACAACATTATTCGTGGCATTGAATTATGAACTCCATCTATGAACGCATCTAATTCCTGTAAAGAATAGGGTTTTTCTTCCCTGATAAGCAAGGTTTAAAATTACTAAAATATTACTTATTTTTCAATAAGAAGATCTTGCACTACCATTTGTATAGTTTTGAATTCCGCAAATATGACTTGTTCCGAAATTAGTAGAGCTTACTCAATCATTAACTGGATTTTGTGCTTCGCGTTTTTGGGATTATATTTTAATTAATTAGTATGACACATTAGTTAATTAATTGGTTTATACCTCCTCCCTAAGTAGGGCTGGCACCTCCCTATGTAGCAGGCAACTTCAGCAGTCGGCCATCAGTTGGCAACTTAATGCGTTCAGTGAAGGTTATATGCAGTGCTATGTTCTAGCTCCCGCTCGCCTCTCCGGCCGACCACTGCTTCTTTCTCAAACTGATCACTTGTCGTTAGATTAAGAGCTAATTTCCTTAATTTAATTCGTTAGTTAGATGACCTAATAGTTACAAAATAATCAGGAAATTTACTGTTGATATTATGGAGCCTTGGTGAATTATAATCGCTCCCAGATTTTTATTGTTTTTACGGTTTTTATTTGCGGTTTGTGTTGTTGTGAAAATTGCTGAACAATAAAATTCTAATTCTGAAGTTTTAGTTCTTATCGAACTCGCACTGACGAAGCCTTAATAAGAATCTATAGAATCATAGTTCGTAAATCGCCCTTCAAAGAAAATTTCACTTCGTGACAACTGAATAGTTTTAAGAAAATCATGCCTCTGGGTCGTAGTTAATTGAAGATCTTCTTATTAGGTGGATTTCTCACAATGCGCAAGTTCGACGAAATATAAGTTCATTTTGACGCATGTTCGTTGCTTGTAGTTATGACTGGCGTAAATTTCCCAATATTTGTGAGTTCAAAACAAAGTTTATTGAGTTTCTAGGGAACAATGTAACAAATCAAATAATTCAAAATAACCGTTAAGGTTCGCTAAAAAATATTGATGTTATTCAAATACAGTTATATTCAAATTATGTAAATGCAACTTCAAAGTTTTGAGACCCAAACCAGAAACTCGTCGCTGACCGCCTCTGAATTTGCAATAATACTTTATTACATGCAATAGATCGTGAAAAGTTTCCCCATAAATGTGTAATTCTGCAGTACACGTGTCTGTACTTCCGCCTAATGTACGTATAGTGTATGCATAGTGTACACATAGTGTACGCATAGTGTACGCATAGTGTACGCATAGTGTACGTATAATGTACCCATAGTGTACGCATAGTGTACACATAGTGTACGCATAGTGTACACATAGTGTAAGCATAGTGTACGCATAGTGTACACATAGTGTACACATAGTGTAAGCATAGTGTACGCATAGTGTATGCATTGTGTATGCATTGTGTACACATAGTGGACGCATAGTGTACGCATAGTGTACACATAGTGGGCGCATAGTGTACGCATAGTGTACACATAGTGGACGCATAGTGTACGCATAATGTACGTTTAGCACTCAAAGTCTTGCCGATACAAACGCTTGTCGTAAATGCATTCTGCCCAGTGTTATTTTTTTATTCAGATTCCATTACATCTGAACTTTTATCATTTTTTACGCTGGAGAAATTATCCCATGTTAGATGATTGTTGATTACTATAATTCTTATCATGACATATTATAAATATATTACTTCTTTTATTCTTTTTCCTCTTTTTAAAATTATTTTTAAAATTTTTTTAATTAAATAAATAATTAATTAGACCTGCTCTACTATCGCTCCATTGATAATTTTAAATATTTTTATTGTTTTTCATTTCATTTCAGGAAAGTCGAAATCTAATCAATCTAATGCATTCATAATTTTTTAAGATTTGTATTTAACATCAATGATTTTAACCTTATTCTGAGTTACTATTGAAATGATCTTCTAACTTGAAAGGGTCGTCTTGAAATTCCTTTTGTTTTACCATAAAAAAACTACACTATGAGATTATTTGAGAATATCCATGTGCAGTAATATTGCAATAGAAAAAATAAAATTTTAATCGAGGTTAGGAGGCAGCGTAAAGCGCATGTAATGTTCAATGCACGTGCCAAAACTTGGCACAAAGTCTACGTAAATTCTTTGCTATTCTCTAATCGCTGTAAAATATGAGTTCATAAAGTTTTTGATCATTTTCGCCTTAATTCTTGTAAAATAAACTTTTTGTGATCGTGTAATTTTTAATTTTATTTTCTATCAATTTAAATTTTATTACACTCTTCAAAACTATTGCAATGTTCAAACTCGTATGAGTTTTGTAATTTTTATTCTCTTTTCGTTCAAGCTACGTCCTTTAAGCAGTGATTCCCAAAGTGGGCGATATCGCCCCCATAGGGGCGGTGGAAAGATTTTAGGGGGAGGTAAAGAAGAAGAGGGCGGTAGTCTGAAGTCAATGTCAGAAGTTCGAACGTTTGTTTGACGATTTATACACAACACGTGCAGCACATTTCCAATTCAATGATTGTCGAAATAAAAAAACTAGTATCCTTAGTGTCCTTAGTATCCTTAGTATCCTTAGTATTTGTTTGGGACATAGCAGTCCCAGGCCAGCGTCACGTCATGTAGCAAGCTGTAATGTGGTCCGGCTTTGACTAGCGTTGTCAGTCTCTATGCAATAGCCAGTACGAATGGGCCTGACCTCTGCTGTGCTATGATGTAAGTGCAACGTTCCTTACCTTTACGAAACTTACTTGTTAACTGTTAGTTAGTTAGTTAGTTAGTTTAGTGGTCAAATGTTTACTAGCGCTTCAGCTATTTAGCTATCTCGCACCGAAAGTCAAGATGAACATCACCATAGAGGTGGAAGGTCTCAATTATTCATCACCCACAAGGGGCGGAAGGTCTCAATTGTCCAGCCCGCTGAAGCTGGCTCGAAAGAAGCAGCGTTAGCATCTTAAAGAGACGAAATGGCAAGGAAGGACAGGTGAAAAGCAACAGAAACGAAGACACTCGAACAAGAGGTCGCTTACACGGGACGTCGTCCGCCCGCACGAGAGAGACAGAGAAGGGAAATGTAAGGAATCCTACATACATAATAACTTAACCCCACAACTGAGACCTGCAGTCAGACACCGCGAGCTCAGCGGTGGGGCGCTCAGGAACAATCCCCCTAGGAACGCGAAATCCCATAGGACTTCTGACGAGCACAGACACCCGTCAGAAGTCCCCCCTGAGGGGTTGTTAACTGTTATATATTTCCTCTGTTACTGTTATGTTATATTGTTCCGTGTTGCTTTTATAAGTATTTTATATTGGTTGTTATGTTTCCAGGTAACGGGGAATCGTTCAGTAAAGCTTGGATTATCGCCCAAGTTTATTCGATCCTTGATTCCTTAACAATGATCAAGGAATATCTCTGGAACTAATGAACTTAACTCGATGAAACTTGGTACACGTATTCATTAGGACCTAACGATAAGATTTTGCTCGTGAAAATTGTTTGAATTTTGCCGTCGTTTGTTTTTGCCATTGATATATGGCAATACGGGCCGAAATTCACTGTGATTTCTAGTGAAGTAATTTCTTCCAAACTACTGAACAGATTCGAACGAAATTTTGAATTTACAGTCCTAACTAGCGAACGGTAATGTTTAGCTCGTGAAATTTTTTTCGATTATGCCTTCGTTCGCGGTTTTTTTTATTTTACCTTCATTCGTGATACAAACAGCAATACGTGCTTAAATTCGCAGTAATCAAAAAAAATTTTCTAAACTTCTGAACACATTTGAACGAAACTTAGTATTTAAATACCTAACCTCAGCAACGGTGATGTTTACAATTTTTTTCGTTTACCTTCGTTTGCGAGTTATACGGCTATACGTATAAGGCTCATGGTAAACCGGCCGGTAGAAAATCCGGTCGTTCCTCCTATATCTGTATAACTCGCGAACGAAAGCAAAATAGAAAAATTGTCACGAGCTAAACATCTTCGTTGAGAGGTTAGGTATTTATATACAAAGTTTCCTTGAAGTCTGTTCTCGAGTTTAGAAGAAATTTCTTGATCGCCGCGAATTGAAGTGACAAATTACCCGGCGATACGGGCCGAATATAAGAAAATGTGAAATCAAGAATGACGGTGAAATGAAAAAAACTCGCAAACGAAGGTAAAATCGGAAAATCTTTATAAGCTAACAAAATCATTGTTTGGTAGTTAGAAATGTATATTTAAAATTTTATTCAAATCAGTTCAATAGTTTTCAATAATTCTTTGATCACTGCGAATTTCGGCCTGTTTCGCAATGTACGCGCAACTCACGAATGAAGGTAAAATTAAAAAAAAAAAAAAAAAATTACGAGCTAAACATCACAGTTAGGTTCTGATGAATACGCGTTCCAAGTTTCATAGAGCTGCGTTCATTAGTTTGGGAGATATTACTTGATAATTGAATTTGGAGATTGGTCGTGAGACCGGCCACGAGTCCGGCCGTAAATTCACCAGAGACGTCCTATAGGTTTCTAGTGCTGAAACAGTTAAAACAGCCGAAAATCATATTGGTTCACTAAATGGGTTCTTTTTGTGAAATACACATTTGTGTTTAACCTTTATCTTTTGAAATTGCAGCGTACTAAATTTCAGGAAAGAGGCGTATGTCTGTTGGGGGCGCTAGAAATTCACTAGGGAGCCAGAGGGGGCGCCAGCCTGAAAAAGTTTTTTGAACCACTGCTTTAAAGCTAGTGAAGGTTCCACCGAGTTACTTACCATAAAACAGACAAGCCAAATTTCGTTAGATATATGATGTTCTAATGACAAATTTCTTTTGATGCCGTATTAGTAAGAAGACTCACAGTCTGTCCTTTCCTTTCCGAATTTTTTTTTTTTCAGAAATTTAGGATACACACAATCCTAGCAAAATTTGAATTGTGCGTTTAAGATAATTTATTTCTGCTGAAACTATACTCAATAAATACTTCTGATAAACGAATGTTTTCAACTTTAATATATCAATTCAGGAATTCAAATATTAGAATTACTCTTATAATTTGTTACTCTGAAGTATTCCTTCATTTATTTGCCGCAGCCCTATGAATAATCTTCCCGCCGCCACCTCTATTCGAAAAAATGGTATGACTACTAAATTTCATATTATCATCGGGAATGATAATTTGGATTTTTAATCGTTTCATATAATATGATAATATATTTTACTAATATTTCCATGATTATACCTACTAATATAATATAATAGCAATTCATGTTTCAAAAATAACAATCATATTCATGTGATATGAATATGAATTTTACTTTTATTCGATTATCTTTCTCGATAATATATCCTTATTGGATGAGTAAAATAAATTTACCATAACATACAAATTTTTTTGTTGTAAATCTTTATTTCCCCCAAAAAATTGTATTTTCCTATCAATTTCTATTTTTATTTTCTAAAATTTATTCTAATACCACTTAAGAATAATCAAAAACGGTTTTAAATATCAGCCAATTATTTTTATTCATGGAATAACTTTTAACAAGAAAATTCAACACATACCTATTTATAACCTAATTCTATCCTTGGTCTCGATTTCTTTAATGTAGTTTACTCGAATTCTAATTTAATTAATACTTTCAGTTATTCATTTCGTCACTAAACTATTTTCTCTTCCAGAAAATAATTAATATGCATTAATAAAATCATTAATATGTATTCACAAAAGTAATTTACTCGAATTGTAATCTGGTTATAACTACTACTTTCTGTTATTCATTTCGCCACTAAACGATTTTCCTTTAAATAAAATCATTTATATGCATATTTATTGACAAAAATTTTTTTTGCTTCAAGCCTGGCTGACATGGCCGGTCGACAGCCGCTGCGTGGCGCATCGATGAGTTTACTGAAGGCGCTGCTGGTCCTAGTCGTCATAACGTGCCCTGTATCCTGCAGTCCTAAGATACCTGCCAGGATCTCTTACAAAAACATTCACAAGAACCTCATACGACTACCAGTTAACTACAAGAACACTTTAACATCAGAAACCCAATTGAAAAAAATAAATATGTTCGATAAACCAAACAGAAATAGTTTAAAAAGTTCTACCAATGCGGGTTTATATCTCTTTGATGAGAAATTTGCCCGAGAATTCCAAAATCAAAATAATTTACAAAGAAATTACCATGAACATGAACTGCCATGGCAAAACCAAATGTCAAATTTAAACCCAAAAAACGGATTAATTCATCAATCTAATCACAATCAGGGTTATCCCCGGAATACATTTGACCCCACCTCTAATTCCCACCATAATAATTTAGCTCCATACCCTAATCGTTTACCGTTCCCAGAAAATAACCACGGAATACCTCCTTCCATCAATAATATTCAAGGAATGTCAAATCACGAAGATCAAGAAAAATCCCAACCGAGAGAAAATCAAGACCTAGTCGAGGGATTTCCTAGTCGTAACACACGCCTTCTATCAAGTCCAAACTTTCCACACTCTTATATCGCAAAGCTCGCGAGGGAAAACTCTTACAATTCCAACAAACGGGTCACGCTGACAGTGGAATGCAGTTTCATACTGCGGCAATTCATGTGTAGGATGAACGGTAAGTTTGAGTTTGTTAATCATGACTGGAAATTGATAAATGGTGGCATTTTATGATGACAGTGATGACCTGTAACAGCGATGATGGTTTCTGTGACAGTGTAGGTTTTTGTGACAGTGATGGTTTCTGTGACAGTGAAGGTTTTTGTGACAGTGATGGTTTCTGTGACAGTGAAGGTTTTTGTGATAGTGATGGTTTCTGTGACAGTGATGGTTTCTGTGACAGTGATGGTTTCTGTGACAGTGATGGTTTCTGTGACAGTGATGGTTTCTGTGACAGTGAAGGTTTCTGTGACAGTGAAGGTTTCTGTGACAGTGATGGTTTCTGTGACAGTGAAGGTTTCTGTGACAGTGATGGTTTCTGTGACAGTGATGGTTTCTGTGACAGTGAAGGTTTCTGTAACAGTGAAGGTTTCTGTGACAGTGATGGTTTCTGTGACAGAGATGGTTTCTGTGACAGTGAAGGTTTCTGATACAGTGATGGTTTTATGGCTGAACTGAATGTGAAGTTTCTATGTTTCATGTGATATTGAAGATTTCATGTTTCAAGTGATAGTGAATAGTGATGACATAACTTTTCAAGCGATAGTGATGATTTTTTCCTGGGCCATAGCCTATTTTCTTCTATACTTAATGTTAATTTAAATAATTATTTGTACAAACCGTTATTCATGGTACCACATTTCAGTTGCACGTAATTAAACTGCGTGAGTTTTGTCAACATAAATCAACAATGAACTATTACCAACAGTAATTCATCAGCGTTTTACAGCATTCAGCTACACAAATTAACAACAATCTTATAACAACCTAAATATCTCAATGTTGCACTGGTTTTCAGCAACATAGCTCAACAAAAGTCATTGCAACGGCTTAGTTGCAACGGCTTAGATTCATAAATGATTATTAGTATTGAAGCCGCGACACTCTAATACAGTTTAGTATAGTTAAGTATCTTCGGCATTGAAGAATAGGCCTGGATAGGCCTGTCGCCAATTCTTGCACTTTTCTTGACTATACTGGCCTTTTGATCAGATCCTTCCAACGGACGGTAGATTTAAAATCGCTTCTAGATTTCAGTTGTTCCATAAGATACGAGGCATTTCAAGACTAAACATATGCCCCTGCATGGCCTTGTCTAGTCTGTTTTTGAACGCGTTAATACTCGTAGACCCAACAATATCTTCATAATACAATTCTCAAGCATTTTCACAATTTGCAGTTAACATCATATTGCATATTATTATTAATAATTTTTTTCGTGCACTCGCAGCATTCGTCCGCACATAAGTTCCTTTTTAGCGACTGTACACAAATCATTTTCTTTTATTATGATATATATTTTAGTCTTCATGAATATTTCACATTTTCTTCGATCCCAGCTACAACTGTAGAAAACGATTGCGTGGACTGCACTATAGACGACTTCATGCAGCTCATTTGTCCCTCTATTTACAATGCGAAAAACATCACATCCAGCCACTCCCAAGAGGAATTCGGAATGCCTGCCGACGCCAGAGATGCATGTTCGAAGCAAGTATTCATTCATTGATTAATTCAGGATCTAAGATTACCTGAGAATATTTTTTATCGTATCAATACCTACAGGTTTGAATCCAGTCCATATTCTGCCAGATGTAATTCTGTCCTGTATTCTTTCTTTTCTATTCATTATAAATTAATTTCTGACTTCTTTTATTTTTCGATATAAACTGCACTCCTAAATGATTTTAAATACAACCCTCACTGATTCATGTTCCTCTTATCTCCAATTTTAAATAGACCCATTTTTTGTCGCGCAAAAGAAATCATTTTTTTTTATCATATCTAAAATATTAGGATATTATTGTACTTGCATATATTGTAATATGACATCTTGTGTTGTAACATTAATTCTGAAACAGAAACGAACAATTGAGATCTGTTACAAGTTCTCTACTGTAAGCCATGAACAAAACAAGCTTTATTTTTGCGGCTTACGTGAAAATGATTACTAATAAAGATAATGCATTCGCATCATTATTATATTTTCATGATGGAAAGACAACATAGTTTTTCGGTTATTATTTTTCATCCACTTGACCGAATAATAAATATATTAATAAGAAAAGTACTTTTTTAGTTCCAAACATTTGGACATTTTGTCAACAGATGCTACGAAGGGAATTGAATTTTAAGACTAATTATTATATCAATAAGAAAAGTACTTTTCTAGTTCCTAATATATGAATATTTATCAACAGGTACTACGAAGCGAATTGAATTGTAAGAATAGTTATTATATTAATAAGAAAAGTACTTTTCTAGTTCCTAATATTTCGATATTTGTCAACAGATGCTACGAAGGGAATTGAATTGTAAGAATAATTATTATATTAATAAGAAAAGTACTTTTTTAGTTCCTAATATTTGTATATTTATCATCACCTTATCAGATACTACGAAGCTTATTGAATTGCAGGAATAATTATTATATTAAAAAGAAAAGTACTTTTTTAGTTCCTAATATTTGGATATTTGTCAACAGGTACTACGAAGCAAATAACTTCAGTCTCAGTATGTTGAACCTGTCCGTCTGGGAAACACCGCACTGCCAGCAACCTATTTCAACCATATGCCCCAGCCTCTCCAAACACATAACCAACATAACGCATCATGTGAGAACAATTTGCATTCTTTAGCTAATTTAAATGCAGGCCAAGTTTTTGATTTATTTGTTGAATTTTTTTGTTGTTGCTTGCATTTTATTCATAGGGTTTCTGGAGATCATGTGACATGTCGCAATTTACATGGTTGTACTTATTTAGTCATTTTATTTATTGATTCCATATTAAAATATGGCCAAAAATGTTCAATTATTCGGAATTTTATAAAATTTTCAAAGATATTCAAATCTATTATTTATTATTATTATTTTTAATTGTGAGTTTTCCAGGATGGTATGACTCGTAGCTAACAACTTGGAACTTTTATAATTTTTCTTTTAAAGAGCAATCGTACAATAATTTTTAGAGCATGTTTCATCCTAATTATTAATTTTATTTGCATTTTTTCGTTCTTAATACCGTATAAACGAAATTTGAAGCTACCTACCGTCCGTTGGAAAGATTTGATCAAAAGGCCAGTCTAGTCAAGAAAAGCACAAGAATCGGCGACAGGCCTATCCAGGCCTATTTTTCAATGCCGAATATATTATACTATACTATACTATACTATACTATACTATACTATACTATACTATACTATACTATACTATACTATACTATACTATACTATACTATACTAATCAGAAGCTGCCGCGTCTGTAAATTTTCACTGGGTAACAAAATTTAGAGTCGCCCCAGCGTTTGATAATCCAAATCAGAAGCTGTCGCGTCTGTAAATTTTCACTGGGCTGTAGTCCATTTTTTTAATTTTCTTAGCTTGGCTGCGACGTTCTAGAAGCTGGCAAGACAAGTTCCTCCAGAGCGGCCTGCATGCCACTACCCTCACATGCCTTCTCTTTCCCTCTCGCTTCGCTGCTCTTCTATACACTTCACATCGAATTTCAGTTGATTCAGTTATAGATATTTTTCTACCTTGTATCGACTACAGGCCACTTAACCTCGCGACACCTAAAGACACCTAAATTCAAATTCTTTTTGTTTTGAAATCAATGCTACGAGTCCAACACATTGATATAGTATCTATTTCGATTCTATATACATATTTATCTGATTCGTTAATGCTAATAATTTTTATCGCACAGCGCTGCTATATAATTATTGTTTCGTTTAATTGCTAACTAACTCGCCACATAATACAATAATTTTCCCATAGTAATTCGAGTAATTCCCATAGTAATAGTAATACGACTGTCATATCATTGATTTGCGGGTTTCATTGTAAGAATCCTATCAAAGTCATGAAACACGCGCGTATAAATGTACCGAATATTAAAACTTGCTGAGTCACTGCCTGCCAAACACAGCATGCACGCTACAACACCTCTGATTTACTCTCATATATTCTTGGGTAAGTTATCCGCGAGTGCATTATTTTCCTGCCCACTGAGAAGCATCTTGCATTAAAATATCTGTTGTGAATTTCTAAAGTGAAAATTTTAAGAAATTACTTATGTCTCTTTAGATTTTCCGTTTCCGCCCTCCTCTTCTCTTGACTGCCAATTTCCCAATTTAATCCTTTGTAAAATTCTGAAGTACTTCTTGGCGTTCCAGATTACCACAGAGAATGTGAAGCCCTCGACAAACTTTAAACAAGTGAGTGAATTAAAGTGTAATTCGTGACTTATTGTAAATTTCTATCGTGGAATATATAATAATTTTTTGATTATTCAAGCAGTGGTTGACATTACCTGACTATGTAAGTTTATAAGCATTGTTGTAACAAAGATAACGTCTGAATAAAGGAAAAAAATATATGGTAATCACTGCAGTGAGTGACAGAGAGCACATTTTCTCGTCCGTCCGTGAAGTCACGGACAGACGGACGGACGGACATGACGAGCACAGTTAATAGCGCCTCTTTTTCCATAAATGAGAAAATGCCCTAAAAAGTTGACCCTTACACGAAGTTTTTTTTTCAGATCAACAGAAATATTCGCCATAGACTTCAGTTGCGTCGTATGGAGCTTCTCTTGAAAAATCGACTCCCGGTGAGGAATTTCTCTCATCATTTCATGTACTTCAACGCTTACTAACTATTTGATTATGTTCTTAATTAGATCTGACACGATAGCAGTTTCCTCTCCCCCAGTCAATTTCTCCTTAAATTAAACTTCATTACTCATTGGATTAGAAATATAATGGTTTCTGTTCGGTCTGAACCTCATCATATCAACTTTAATTGTTCATATCAAATAATGGTTCGTCTGTGGAACTTTTTTTTTTTAGAAAAATTCAAGGTCCGACAAATCCAATGGGTTCTCAAGAACTTCGACTTGATAATGTGCTATAATATTTGTTCGACTTAGTTTTAAAGTTTTAATCAATTCTAGTTATTTGACATTACAGTAATCCCTCGCTATGTAACGCTTCATCTAGCTACCGCTGCTCCACTCCATCGTGAGTTGTTAAGAAATATTATTGAAAATAATCATTTAAGGATTTTCGCTGGTTCGCGGGTTTCTAAAGAATTCGATCAGATTAAAAAAAACACGCGGAACTCGATTGAAAGTAAGAGTGTGGGAAGGTTTGTAAACACTAAAAACAATGGAAACTTACCAAACAATTGCGATATCATTCGATCGATTCCCAATTGTATATTTCCCTTATCGCGGCTACATCTGGATCGGAACACCCTCCATAGGTGACGGATTACTGTAATTGAAAACGAGTTCACTAGAATGAATCAAGTAAATTACATCACAACATGATTGGTCTAACGTACTCGTTTTTTCCAGAATCAGCATCGCATTCATCACAGTTCAGAGGGATATATAAGCGATCAGGATTCGATTATAACTTGAGCATTTGCCCAACTTGGCCCTAAACATTTGCCAGCGCTAATACGAACCAGAAACAAAAAATGTAAGGTCCTAGTCAACATTTCAACTTGTTAACACAACACTATTAAAGGTCTTATCATATATCCATTCGTAAATACTTAAGAATTATCCGACCAATCGTGTCGGAAAAAATCACAATTTGCCTACCTAAAAATAAAATAGGAATATTTTAAACCACTAAAGAGCTGAAACGTCAATAAAATCATTTCCCTGGATTTTAGTTGAATTTTCTTATGTAAATTATAAGCTCTGAATATCTTCAGGGTAAGCGTGCATGCTCTTAACACGGCCACTGTACGAAGATAAATGAAGTGTCTAAATTCATTCAATTGTTGTTCGAAAATTACTACGAATGCAAGTTTGATGCGCTATATAAACGTTTATTGTAATGATGCTCACGAACTTAGGCTTATTGTAATAATGCACACAAATGTAAGCGTATTGTAATAGTGCCCATGAGGCTAGGCTTATTGTAATGATGCTCACGAGCTTAAGCTTATTAAAACAATGTACGTGCATAAATATTGTAAAATGTCAGTAATGCACGTTGCTGCACTTATCGTACGAATGCACTCTAATTGTTTAGATACACAAACGGTTTTTGAACAATAATTTGGAGATACTTCTTATGAATGAATAATTAAAATGACTGACACTTTTTAGTTTCACCAGCAAAGACCTTAATTTTTTCCTGACAAAACATAACACCTATACATACAATATACAACATACATACAATACCGTATAATATAACTTACAATTTCGTATAACACGTGTGTGTGCATTCAATAACACGGCTTTTACTGCGCCGTGATTATTAGTATGAGTTACAACGTTTGTGATTATTATATTTAAAATGCTTTATGTTGCACAAATTTTTGTAAATCTCAAGTAACTTTGTTACTATTTTAGGTAACAAATAATTAGCAAAAATATAAAAATGTACATGATATGTTATACCTATATTATTTGTGATAATTCTAGACTGCTAACTTTCCTGTTAATATTCACTGACTTTATATCTCGACTGTGTTGATGGTGACAAAATCTGCTATGCCGTATCATTATTATTTCGATTACGTATTGTCAATGACTGTTATCCAGTAATTATATTCAATTAATTAACGTAGTTAACGAAAGACTTTCTACTTGGATGATGCGAGGCTTTTGTGTTATTAAATAGCATTAAGTGTATACTCGATAAAATCATTGCCACGTAAAAGAAGGGCAGAACATTGGAATTCTAGCTTGTACTGGTATTTTAAGTACATCGTACTACTTAATGACGAATTGTACTTCGACATTGATAGCACTACTTAGCACAATGTTAATAACCGTGGCTTACATTCCGTCACCCTTGTCAAAGTGGTCGATGAGAGAAGTAAGGAAGAAAAGAGAAGTAAATCTCTTAGGTAATTAGGACAGAGAACACATCAAAGTGGGTTTGTTTATGTTGGTGGACGCAGTGTCATTAACTTTACTTTGAAAAGAAAGTCCAGTCCAATTCTATGGAAAGGACTATATGGTTATGGTCACGTCTTTGTGCGTCAAGCTACGATTATTTCGTCACGGTCAGCATTATAAGTCACACGACTGCAGCCACCGCAAATTATTGTAATTTGTACCGATTATTTGTCATTATTCAAATTGTACCGATAGCAAGAAATGTAACCCGCAACTCACTGCTCCAATCTTGTTAGTCATAACCGCCAGGCCAACTCGCCGGTTCCGAACAGAAATACTACAGTTAGTTGCGGTTGTCAAACCCACAACTCACTGCTTGTTTCTATATTCTGCTCACTGCTTGTCTGCGACTATATATACGTGGAATCGATCAACGTACAGTAGACCACGGTTAATGTCCGTATTTTTTTCGTTAAATATTGCTTTTAAGTATCAGTCGAGATATGAATTTCTAAATAATGTTTGACTCATCTCTTCAGCTAGTGTCTGAAGAATGCTGCGCCATTATTGCCTATTGCCAGTAAAAGCTAGAACTTAGCGGTACATTTCGCTACCCTTCTTTTCAAAAGACATCTAATTATATAGAATTCATCTAAGATAGTTGAATGAACAAGAAGAACCGACCGACGAGGAAAACCCCTTCGGTCCTCATCGGATTCTGAGATGACTGTCCGTTGTTCATTAATGGTAAAAAATATCAATTTAAAACAAGCATTAATTGCTTGAATGATAGGAAGAAAGGTCGCTAAAATTCACGTAAAACCATTCTGATGATTTACATAAATATGGTTGCGCTGTAGCGAGTTACTTTACCAAAAGCAAGTTACAATAATGATACAAGTAGCAATAAAATTCGTTTTAGTAACTGTAGCATGCAATGTTCTGGTTAAGTGCATTGTTACGAATTGAGTAATATTGACTTAAATTTAAATATTTATGTTAGTAGCAGGATAAAAATAATGATTTTATTCAACATAATTCGTTTATGAAACAAATCAACAATATAACTAATTCTTATGTACTCGCATCCTTGTCATTTGAAAATAAATAAAGAAATTGTGATATGTACGTATATGAAATAATGCCGGTAAATTAAACTGATAATTTATATTCTTAAAATTCCACTTTATGTTTATTTGTGAAACACTCACTTTTGCGAAACTCTGCCCGTGGATGGCGTAGAATGCGTAGCTCTGTGGCGTAGAATGCGTAGCTGTATGGCGTAGAATGCGTAGCTGTATGGCATAGAATGCGTAGCTGTGTGGCGTAGAATGCGTAGCTGTATGACGTAGAATGCGTAGCTGTATGGCATAGAATGCGTAGCTGTTTGGCGTAGAATGCGTAGCTGCATGGCGTAGAATGCGTAGCTGTATGGCGTAGAATGCTTAGCTGTATCTAAACGAGTGCTTTCAAGATTCATTCCAATTGATAAGGTAACATTATGATATATTCTAAGATATTGTTTATTTATGAATTTTGCTAGATACTAGCATTGTTTTTTCAAGAAACTACGCCCATTATATGTCGTAATATTTGTTCAAAAGTAATTTTCTTCCATGCACACAAACCAATAGCATATTTTCAAAATGTATCTGTAAATTTTTGTCAGTCTTTTCACATTTCTGATTGCTAAATTATACTTATTTTCGGATGATGATAGGCCATGTTATATCTACAATTTTGCTTATGTTCATTTTTTGCCGTAAATAAATTTGATGGGGATTCACTGAGATATTTTTTCTTGAATGAGTGTGATAAGAATATAGAAAATTGATAATGTAATAGTGTGTTTATATTGTTTACGTTTAAACGATTTCCTTCTCGCTGGCACATTTTCCTTGAGCACTTTGTACATATATATAGCTATTGAAAATGTACGTCACAGCATTTTGATTTGAACCACTTATATTACTGTGTATTTTATTCAGAAATAAGTTAGTTGATGTCATCAAAAGAATAAGAGTTAGCCCATTTATAGACTAACTTATGATTATGATGGAAGTAAGGTTAGAGTTAGGCCTTGTCGCCCCTGAAGCTGAGTAATTATAGCTTGTTTCTTGATTATATGTCCTTTTTTCAGTGTTTCCAGTTGTAATAGGTCCCATTATCACAGAATTTTTGGAAGAAATAAAACCTTTTATACCGTACCTTCGGTGTCGCGAATTCCGTGTCGTCATTTCAAAGCAAAATTCCTTTAAGTTGCACTGCATGCGCAGATCTTCCTTGTAACCATCGATCATCACTTCTTTGTAACCATCATCACTTCTTTGTAATCATCATCACTTCTTTGTAATCATCATCACTTCTTTGTAATCATCATCACTTCTTTGTAACCATCATCACTTCTTTCTAATCATAATCACATCTTTGTAACCATCATCATTACCATGTAACCATCATCACTTCATTGTAACCATCATCACTTCTTTGCAATCATCATCATCACTTCTTTGTAACCATCATCATTTCTATGTAACCATCGCTCTACGCACATTAATAAATAAATACTTCTAATCACTTAAGGATCCATCGCCATATCCTATTTGCTTTCCTTAACCCGAAAAAATATTTTTAATTTTTTGTGGGAAAATAAAAAATAATTCACACAATTGTTGGAAGCGTTCATTTATCCTTTGTAAAATTAGGTACACAGATACATCGGTTCAGTAAGCACGAATTTCTCAAATTACGGAAAATTATCATGAATCATTTCCAGATCCAAGAAAACACAGAAAGCAAAACATGAAGAATATGATTAGAATTTATGTGAGTCCCAAACGGCAGACAGAAAATGCTCTGTCAATGTGAATGGTATTTTGATACATCCGTCTCAAAGTCACACAAAACACCCTGGCACATTCTATACGTTGTTTACGAAGTAAATATGTTGTGTACATGAGCGATTTTGAACAAATAAACATAGTAGTCATTATGAATTATGAAGCTACCATGTTAAATACGTTATATTTATTGTAAATGGATTCAGAAAAAAATCTTCATATGCCGACGTGCGTAATTGGGTGTACATAGTTATCACAAAAACGGTTTTTTTCTTCTTGCACGTACAAATTATTTGACTCTAGAAAACGGTCAATATCTTCCCAACGAGGCTCGAATCACGACGAATAGTGAATATAGCATTCAAGAACAAAACAGCATAATGAATCGTTATCTCAATTATACAGCGGCGAATCAATGTAGGCCACTGAAGCTTCGTCTATAATTCCTCTATTCCTCTATAATTCGTCTATAATTCCTCTAAACTGAATTTACACTCGCCATGTGTACAGAATATTTTCAGCAGGGCGCAAAACGAATAGAATCACTCAGTGAACCCGTTCAATTTACATGTTTGCTCCAGGAAATCTAAGGAGAGAACTTTCATCTTGCCATGAAGTCGAGATTCAAAGGAACAGTGAACACAATTCACATCTTCGATGGTTATGAATAAAAGTTCACTCTCGTTTTTTTTTTTAATTTCCACAAATTTTTAGTTACCGGCGGCTAAACTCGTACTTCAACCCCCAGCCGAAGAAAGATTTGCCATACCGGTTAAGATGTTCGTACCCCATAAGATCTTTATTTTCTTTCCCTATTAATGGACACAAGAAATAACATTCAAATTTGCTTCTCTACAAGCCCCGTACAAACAAGTCTACCAGTCGTACTTCGTGTCTTCGAGGATAAAAAAGTTGCAGCAAAGATTACATAAAAAACATCCCAATTAATTCCAATGCAACTTTTCATTTCCTAAAAAATATATCGTAATATTCGATCCCAACAAAACTGATTTCGCGACGCATGATCGTGATGGTATATAAATAAAAAAATGGCAGGATAGCATTTACGTTAGATTTGACGTTTTCCAAATACTGTTGAGTTGGGAGATTTAAATTTAGCTCTCAACATTAACTTATTTATTAAATGAAAAACTAATTCCCATCGTATCTAAGTTCATGATATGACTATTGTAGAACTTAGAACAAAATACATTCAAAACAATTGAAAATTTGTCGTAAAAATTTCGCCTGATTTGAATAACTGGATGTGCTCGCCGCTATACTCTGCCGTACTCCCGGCAACGTCTACCTAATCCAAGACCTCGTATACTCGGTCCAAGACCTCGTCTACTAGGTCCAAGACCTCGTCTACTCCGTCCAAGACCTCGTCTACTCGGTCCAAGACCTCGTCTACTAGGTCCAAGACCTCGTCTATTAGGTCCAAGA
>NW_025932344.1:0-9502 GCF_000764305.2 Hyalella azteca
AAAAAAAACGATGAGGAAAATAAAAAATCGGGGCTCTACATTCGCTAGATATTGTTGTTACAAATCGAATGATATGTGTCTTGACATTGTAGCATGTGATTTGGAAAAATTATAAACTTTTTTAGAGTACCCCTTATATGCCGTTTTCTATTAATTACACGTTTTCTTTCATTTTTTAAATTTACATGAACAAATGGGTCTTAGATTTCAGTTTTACATATGTGTACCAAGTTTCAAAACGATCCGTCTGTAAACAAAAAAGTTTTGTTGCAGGGTAGCCGGTCCCCTTAAGTAAAATCTGAAGGCTTTATCTACAAATGTAGCGGTAGCGCTGTAGCGGCAAAACCTCGTATCGCTACTTAAATATGTAGCGGGCGCTACCGCTACCGCTACATTGCCTTAAATGTAGAGCCGCTACCGCTACCGCTACTGAAAATGTAGCGCCCGCTACTAGCGGCCGCTACATGAAGCACGCTACTGCCCACCTCTGCACCTAGGATACCTTATTCTACTACGATTATCGTTAGTAGAATACTCAACTTCCGGGCGGTGACCATGATGTAGGCGCCTGGAGTTGGAGTTGTAGCCGCCTCTTGAATAATTCGGTGGTCCATACGATTGTCCATTACCATTGTTGTCGTCTTGGTACGAGCGCTGAAATCCTCCGCGGCCGCGGTTGTTATATATCGTCGACCCCGATTACGACCTCGCCGGTAAGAACCGCGAGCGTAGTTTGAAGCAGAAGGCTGTGCAGCCGGCGTTTCGACGGCCTGCCATGACGATGATCTTGCTGACGTTGTGTTCTTCTTCTCTGCATTAAGTGAGCTGACTACATTCGGAAATGGTTTCCAGTATACATCTTTGTCGGAGACGTTACAATGGTGCGTCAAATCCCCGCAAGCACCGGCGACTTTCATGTTTTCTTTGCGTTTAAGCAAAGTCTCGGAGACCACGCGCTTGGCGAAGACATTACTTGCCGACATTGCGAAGAAAGCTTCAGTTAGAATATCGACCGTAGACCGTTGATCTTCTTCCGCGTTGTAGCGGGCGCGTTCGACGAATGTAGTTGCTGCTTTAAGCGAAGCATCACGCAACGCTGAGATATTGTTAATTGTGTTAACTTTCCCGGGTTTAGCTGACGTCATTACATTTAGCAACTCACGGGATGCATCTACGAAGGAGACCGTTGCGGCGCTGGAGTACGCCTTGAGCAGGTCTTCTTTTGCTTTCGCGTATGTGAACCCGACATGATCTGAACTGAGGTAACGATGGACTACTCCACGTGCGTCTCCTAGTTTTTTATGAGTACGTTGCATGAGTTGCATAATTCCACCTCTGTCGTCAGTTAGTCCTGTCGACTCAAAATGCGATTCCATTAGGTCAAGCCAGGCTCTGACATCAACTTCTGTTGTACCAGGAGCTGCAGGCGGTTCGTCTTCAAGAACATGACCTCTCAAAAGTGGAATTTCTTGAGGTGAAGCTACGTACTGCATTGAAGGTCGAGGAGTTGACGATGAATCCGTTGTTGGAGCTGCCAATGCCCCAATCCTCGCTGGAGCGGTGGATGATTGAGTTGTCGTCGAAGCTTGGTCCATTTTCTCAGATTTTTCTTTATGTACTTTCTTCTTGAACTCACTATCACTATAGCGTGCTGGAGCACGTTTCGCTCGAACCGGGCGTTGAGATGAAGCACTTTCGGAGTCACTCTCACTTTCCGACTTCACCATTAAGGAATTACTCAGATCACAATTTAAAAAATAATTGTCACTTCACTTGTATCACTTCTGTTTCGGGCGCCACTTTGTCCGGGCTCAGTCGGTAGAGCATAAGTTAGTTAATAGTTAATTCATTACAATCCTGAGGGTCTAAATTAAGTTCTACTATGTCCAATGAATACAAGGAGGATAATAATAGATTTCTTTAGGTTTCTGTCCTTACTACTTATTTTAATGTAAGCCACGGGGAGCCTAATACAGATAGGAGTGTTTAGTACAATGATAGTTAACGGCACTATGGCACTATGGTGAGGTACACAGTTACCGGAGTCAGCTTAACGTAGATGCTTATAAGCGGTTTAGAGCAAGGTGCTAGTCGGGTTCGCTCTAGCTATAGACTGACTCAAGGTCTACTCTGAGGAGCTTATATACGCGAAGACCCGCGAATAGTGACATCACAGAAGGTGACGTCCGAGATTAATGACATCATTGAAATACAACCTGACACTTAACCCTAATTGCATTGGGCTTTTAGGAAAACACCCTTCATTTCCAATAACCTCCAAAAAATAGCCACGAATCTCACGGTCTTGTCTATTGAGATACTGTTTAAGAGATCTATTCTTGGTGTCGGATCAATAAAATTTCAGGTGTTTTGATCTATAATAATTAGGTAGGTCATTTAGCAAACAACATATAAACTTTTGGAACAGAGTGGACTGCTATGCATGTCTTCAGTGAAGTCTGCTCCTGTTTGACGCACAATATTGGTGTTCCACGAGATATGGAGGCGAGAGGTACTCAAGCATTCCTCTGCACTTGTGCGCCTCATTTCATGTAATTTTTGCAAGGGTGAGCAATGAACTTACCGACAATGTGATCGAAAAATTATTAGAACAAACGAATTCTGAGTAAGAAAGCTACAGCTGACATGTTCTAAGGCACATGAACGTGTGAATGACTTTGAATTCCCTTTCCATTTGTGAAATCACCATAATATCAAGCTGTCAGAGTTGAAAGTAGAAATGGCGAAGCTTGAGACCAGAAATTTGCTCATTATTTCATTAACATTAAAAAATGGTTTCAAGTTCACAATTATGCATTTGAAGACTGCATTTGATAGCAAACAATCTATAATAATTTAAAGCCTGGTAAATAAATCAAGGTGTGTACAAGATGGAAGGCATCTAGAGAGTACTTGACAGAATGAAGGTCAGCAATCATTGCACCAGAAGTTGCGGCGTGACACAAAAACCCAAGACAATTAAGGCTAAACTGTAGATTCTGTCTTTGCAAATTTATACAAAGATAATATTCTAATGTAAATTATTACTCCTGTAGACTCATGTAGATACATAAACATAAAATTATTTCACATGAAAGAATTTTTAAATTTCTAAGTTTATTTCTAATATGCTATGGTTTTTGCCAATATGCTGACACTTTGACAGCAAGGCAATACCCCACTCTTTTCAATAACAAAAGATTGGAAATCTCAACTACCAAATTGACAGTTACCCAAGAACACCACACACAAAGCTCATTACCACTACCTCTCTCATGTCAAATTTAGCGACCAACACAATCCAAAAATCATTGGCCTAACCTATGAGACCATGCTCACGCAAACAATAACAGGTTACTACAACATAACAGCCTAACAACATCTTCACTCTGAATGTTAAATACTTACTGTCTAACAACGCAACCTCCTTTCATCCCAATGCATACTGCCATGTCTGCATCTGCAGCATCCCGTCGACCAAATAACAAACCACCAACTCCACAGATTGAAAGACACTCTATATATCAAATATATTAGTGCCATTCAACCAGGACTTCCATTCAACATTAAAAACAATGTCCTCAAAACATGCAAAACACTCCAAACCCAAGCTGTAAAACCGATTTGAACCTGCAATGGTATCACTCAATGGCCCCAGCAGTCATCTGACGTTGAAACAACGTTGATCATAGATAGAATTGTGCACCGGATAACATAATGAAAAGTAATTAACCTACACTATGATTTATTTCTCCAAAAAATATGATGGATGTGAAGAATTTCGTAGCGAGACTCTTCTTTTTGGGTAAAATAATTTGGCACGCGTTGAATGGAGTTACTTGCCAACGGTTTCTGGCGAAGTAGAAACATTTATTAAAACTAAACACCTTATGGCGAAATATAAAACTAATGTATGCAATAGAATTGTACAAATACAAGTCAGTAAAATAGCCTCGAATACAGTGGCTAGACTTACAAAATTATTGAGGCAAAGCTCGGTTTGTCTTACAAGTAAAAACTTTCGTCGTACAATGACGGCCTATGCCAATCGCAACGCCCTCGTAAGTTACGCTTGCTATGGAATGGGACGAATCTAATATTGTATATCAAGTTCACATGAAAAAACCCTTCACAATGGTTGTCACTACAATATTCCTTCCCGTTTCAGGTATGATTTTTATGATGAGTTTTTATCATAGTGATTTCACTTGACCTAATTAAAATGGTGCGAAATTACAAGCTGTCCTGTAAGCTTACTGATGCAGAAGAAATGCTATAGGGCTGCTGATATGAAGCTTGCATTGGACAAGGTCGTTGTCAATGCTCAATGGCATGTCAATAGATCCGGTGATATCACATCAATAATGCAGTAATGTATGGATGTGGTAATGGCTTATCAATAAAAAACGAAAAAATCACAAAAAATGTCATTTATTTTATATCTAAATCATCTACAAAAGTGCCATCACTAAATGCGATGATAGTTCTGAATCACTAAGGTTGAAATTATTAATCAATTATGTTGGCAGGCGCAGACGGAAGGTTTTTAATAGTGATCAAATTACTGTACATTCAAAAGAAACGCCAGTTTCTTTTGGTCTTTGGGTTAGAAGATGATTTGATACACTAGAAGATGATTTTAGAAGAGGAACATGATTTAGAAGATGATTTTATCACTCAATCGAAGGTGATTTTCCTAGATGATTTGGTGCTACTACCAGTATATAATGGCAATATCGGTTTTCCGTCAGCATGATCAGCTCTATGGTCACGCGCGGAATGCTTTCTTGCCGGTTGTCCAGGAGAAGGGCCCCGAGGCGACAATTTTATCGTCAGAAGAGCGGGAAGACCAGGAAGGTTTATCTTCTTTTTCCAACGCTTGTCGGTTTCGATTTCGCCAGTTGTATTCACTAGCTAAGGTCCCAACCCGGCTCAGTTGAACGATCGATCCATTTATTGCCAATGGGAGGCACTGCCACTTTACTGAATAGAGATCCTTATTCGGTCACCGACAAAACCTCCCCTCTATACACAGGAAGCGCACACCCGCTAGGTTCCTCAGCGATGCAGCCATGGTCCGGAAAATTAGTTCAGTTAAATAGCATATCATATCGTAGTGATGTAGGAGCTTATTAATAGGCCTGATGTAGCCTGTCGCTGATGCTTGTACTTTTCGTGACTTGTCCACAGGAGACCTAAAATCACGTCCTTCGACCGGATTATTTCCAAACTGACGATAGTTTGAAATAGCTACTAGACATACACCGGGTTCGATATGGTGCTAGGAGTTGCATGACTTGAAATTGTCTGGTATTGCAAGACGTGTTCTAATCTCTCCATGTTGCAGGACTTGAAATCGTCTGATATTGCAAGACGTGTTCTTATCTCTCCTTGTTGCAGGACTTGAAATTGTCTGATATTGCAAGACGTGCTGTAATCTCTCCATGTTGCAGGACGCATCAAAGTCATCGCGCGCTCGCCTCGAGTCCAGTGACAGTAACACAGACTCGCTGGATCGTCTGCCCAGCCAAGACCCACCCATCCAGCCCCCTGCTGGTCTGTCTAGCAACCAGCACGCAAGTGGACTGTCCAGTACAGACCAGAACCAAGGGTCTGCGAGCAGGTTATCCAGCACCGACTTGCACCTCCAGCACTACGCCATGAATGTGAGCCTCTTGATTCCTTAATGGCCTCTTTTATAGCTAGTGTTACGTGCCAGAGGCACCAGGATAACTCTGGCATATCGACTTCCTATCACATAAATTTGTAAATTGTTGGCATCGGCATTCACGCTCACAGATCAGTAGAAGCTTAGGAGGCAGGTGGGGAAGAGCAGTTAGGAGGTGGGAGACAGGGAGCTAGGCAAAGATGGTAGCAGCCGACAGAGGCCCTCACTCAAACTGGCCATGGGGAGACGTGGCTAGGGCTGTGAGGACGGGAGGGATACGGATGATTGCTATGTGGTTTGGAGCACTCCACCCTAGACAGAGAGCTACCGTAGCCTCAACAAGCCCCCCTCACAGACCATCTTCAACAAGAAGCTGAAAATGGTGTGTGAATTTGTGTTTACAGCAAGAATCTTTGGCAATAAAGATGCTGCATTTTTCATCTAGTTTGGACCACAAAATTTAATACGCTGTTGATGCCCAGATTTTGAAATATTTTCATTATGTTATAATAAATTAAATAGTGAATAATTCATTTGTAGGTACCTAATGCATATATTATTTTTTTACAATTGATGTTTAGCTTGTGTTTGTGCAGTCATACCCCAGTTAATATTTGATTGAGTACCAATATTATGCCAGTGATCAATACATAATTGAGGTTTATTTATTGTTTTCTTTCAAAGGCACTGCATTCCTAGAAATTCTGAAATGCCTTGCATTTTAATAAATCCTGCACTGTTGCTGGTTTAGAGGTTTTTTGATCAATTTCAGATAAGTCTGATCTTGACATGCTTTTCAAAATTTTTAAATTTTATACTTACATCACCAACGTATGTATATTTGAACTGTATTAGCTCTATGTTTTTCCATATAATATCATTTAAAACCGTGTGAAATTATCACAAACTTGTTTAATATAATATTATTTGCAAGGGAATGTGACTAATGCATGGAAAATTAGTAGCAATGGACAAGCATTCTGGTATTGTTCATTCACTATTCTTTCCTTGGAGTGGATTATTGGGAATCTTATCACCATTTCTACATTTACCTGAATATTCCTAATTGCAGATCAATAAATATTTGACAGTGCAGATTTATAACAAAACGTTTCAGCAATATCTTCTATATCTTTTTATATCATAAACCTTTTCATGCTAGTGTGTTGTTCTCAGAGATCTTGAAACATTATCTCAAATTAGACCAATACAAGTGACTGAAGCCTCAATATTTCAAAGGCCAGTTTGACTGTTATGCCTTTGCAGTCTATGCAGAATGTTGCTTATTTCTCATTATCTAAATAATAATGTTTGGTCAAGAGTTCTGATATCTAGCATGCTTTAGCTGTGGAGAAAACAGCACTTCTTTCAGCAATTTGCCAACTGTCATTGTCGCGTTTATAAAATAAATATTAACGCGAAGGAATAGGAAACAGAAACTTCTCGCCAACCTCGAGGATTTTTCCGCGAGTTGGAAACAGAACCGACGCCGCCCAACATTCAAACTGAACGTGCTCTGCAGCTCGAGAACGCTGCAGCTCTTTGTGCTCTTATTTCGCGATGAAATTTTGTTATTATCATAAACAATCATTTAAATTGTGCCTAAACTATTGTATTTGACATCCAGTAGGAGCGAGAACATTTATTTGTGAGATTGGCTGAACTGTGTTGTGTCGAATCGAAAAGCTTGTGGGAGACTGTGGCAGCCATTTGCAAAGGCGATTCCCAGCTTTCTGAGCCTGAGTATTCAAATTGATTTCTGTCGTAATCAAAATAGCAAACCATATCCTTTGAACTTTATAATGATAAATTTGATATTTGATTTCATTTCTATTTGCACTATCTCTAATTACATTCTGATCGTGCAGGATTTACGGTGGTTTTAAGAAGTAAACATTCTACGAAAATATCAAGCTTTCCTTGGACCTTACTGAATTTAACACGCCGTCAACTGCCTAGACCGCCTTTATATCCTAGAGACCCGGACTAGGCATTATAGTCATATCTTTTCCATCGCTGATTATATTTTTATATCAATTTCTCTATGCATGACAAACAATGTTAACTGAGATATTCAGAAAATTTTCTGAGAAAAAATGAAAAAGATCAAATTTAGAAAGACCTGTTGAAATTATTTCTGTTTGCATGTATATTTTAAATTTTCAATCACTTTTTTCTGTGTCGATCATTGTATCATCATTAACATTATATCATTGTTGTATTCCTAATGCTTACTTTGCAGGAAATGAATCATAATGTCTTGTAACAATAACAATGTCTTATTTCTCAACACCTTGTATTTTTCAGAAAGAAAACACAGATCACATAAATCTGAAGGTTTTGAGTCTAGATGATCAAGTCGTCCACTTCATGATCAACCAGCAGACGCCTCTGAAGTAGCTCATGAGTGCTTACTGTACCAGGATAATGCTTCCTCAATCTACAATGCGATTCATATATGATAGGAATCATCAGAAAATGACACACCAAGAAGATTGAACATGGAAGATGGTGACACCATTCATGTGTATCAGCACCTATAACTGGAGGGCATGCTTGCGTCAGACCACAAAATGAGAATCTGTATGCCTCTGATAGTTCCATCATAAATTCTATTTTGAACTCAGCAAAATCTTTGGATTAAATGAAGCTAAATTTTAACCCTGGTAAAGTTTTCTCCAGCACTCCTCACTCCTTGGGTCAAGTTGACAGCTTGATGACTGCTACTGACAGTTTGTCTTTGTTGTGGCAGACTCTTTATTTCGAATCATATCCTGCCATATAACCTTGACACACAGTGTTGGAGATAATGAAGTACTTTATGATTCCTCCAATACTGTTATTGCGTTCTTGAACAAAATGTGTCATGAATAACCCCGCGGTTGTCAGGATGAAGTAGTTCTTTATTTCTTTTTAGTTTACGAACAAATGAAGAGAAGCTCTGCGTTTCTGCTATGGAAGTTCGATACTTTTACTTATGTTAACTATAGGATAGAGTTCATTTACGCCAACTCTAAGATAGGCTTCTTGATTACTGATGAACCATAGTCTGCATCAATGATATCAATTCAAAATGAGTAATATCCTCACCATTTAAAAAAAAGACGCGACTAAATCTAAATTTAGTCGGCATGCTTGTCTCATGTTTTGTTCATCTCCCTTCATGGCTCATGTTCCTCCCAGGGGGGAAGGGAGTGGGCATTTTTAACGCACTTTTCAGCTTCGGCCGTATCCGAACTAACATCACTATATGCAAAGGATTTTTATGTTCGTAACTATTCATGGGGTGTTTGAATCATGATTATTAAATGTTCTAATGCCAAACCGCTGCAACTTATTCACCTAAATATGGTTAGCTTGAAACCACATTAGTCATCCACGTCAAGAATTTGTAGGACGTGGGAAGGCTAGCAGCGCAAAACGAGTCCCTAAAAGTCGCGGTCCTGACGAAGGCGTCAGCAGTCATGAAGTGAACCTGGCAACCGCACGTCGCGGTCCTGACGAAGACGTCAGCAGTCATGAAGTGAACCTGGCAACCGCACGTCGCGGTCCTGACGAAGGCGCAGAAGCTGCTGATGCTGCGCGTCCTCTGTCGCGTACAGAGTCTGAAAATTAGTAAAATTAGTAACGGAATTCTGGAGTTTTCAAGGAATTTAAAAGCAAAGAAAACGCCAAGAAAATTCACCATATCGATATTGAAAACGTTTCGGAGTCCAGCTCCATCATCAGTTCGACTAAACTAAAAATGAATAAAATCACTTTAAAAGTCAAAATTCAAAGACAGACATAAAACCTAAACAAGACCTAACATTATATCGAAATAAACAGGACTAG
>NW_025932344.1:10050-11689 GCF_000764305.2 Hyalella azteca
TTGCTACAGTGTAGTGCAGGTGTAACTTGCTACAGTGTAGTGCAGGTGTAGCTTGCTACAGTGTAGTGCAGGTGTAACTTGCTACAGTGTAGTGCAGGTGTAACTTGCTACAGTGTAGTGCAGGTGTAGCTTGCTACAGTGTAGTGCAGGTGTAACTTGCTACAGTGTAGTGCAGGTGTAACTTGCTACAGTGTAGTGCAGGTGTAGCTTGCTACAGTGTAGTGCAGGTGTAACTTGCTACAGTGTAGTGAAGGTGTAACTTGCTACAGTGTAGTGCAGGTGTAGCTTGCTACAGTGTAGTGCAGGTGTAACTCTGTCTCTTATACACATCTAGATGTGTATAAGAGACAGCTACAGATTTGCACATGTGGCTACGGCTAGCAGCTACAGATTTGCACATGTGGCAACGGCCAGCAGCTACAGATTTGCTCATGTGGCTACGGCGAGCAGTACAAATAAGTTAACCTAACGGTTAAGCGCCTAAATAACCATTTGGGCAACCAACCTGACAAATGATACGCGATAAATATTAGAAAGATAACGCAACGTAAAACCTGAAGAAACAAAGATTTTCGAATTGTTCGTCGTAAGAGGATTTTATCTCGTAAAATAATGAAGAAATTTCGGATAAGAGAAACTGGAACACAGATAGGGAACAAATATTAAATTAAAACTACTTACTTGCTTTTTCTAATCATACCGATCGGAGCATTAAAAGTTCCTGACAGATTTTTAACAGGACCGTAAAGGGCCTTAAATCGTATTTTTAGAGTCACATAATTATTGTTGAGTGCAGAATGGTGACAGAGCTGGGCAGCGCTACCCTGAAATGTAGCGGCCGCTACCGCTACAATTTCTTAAATGTAGCGCTCTTACCGCTACCGCTACTGAAAATGTAGCGCGCTACTGCCACGGCCGCTACATGTAGCGCGCTACTGCCCACCTCTGGTAACAACTAACATGTTGACACTAGTAACAGGCTGAGGCTGACAACATTACACCGAAATCTTTCGTACAGTTTTATTCTGTACTTTATATTATGTATGTATCATGCTGGTTTTTAAATAACATTTAATACTATTAAGTAAAATCTAAAGGCTTTATCTATAAATGTAGCTGTAGAAAACCTCGTATCGCTACTTAAATATGTAGCGGGCGCTGCCGCTACCGCTACAATTGCTTAAATGTAGCGCTGCTACCGCTACTGAAAATGTAGCGGCCGCTACATGTTGCGCGCTACTGCCCACCTCTACATGGTGATTTGCATTTCATGTCTAAATGATTTATTTATCTTGCTAGATCTTTCTGCATTTTCTGTGATTAAAACTTTTTAAGGAATACGCTTTGAGCCTCAGAAATTTGACACTGTCACGATTTTTATTGCAAATCACTATTAGCGAGTGCTAAGTTTTAATGTAAATTTTGGAGCGGTAGTTTAATTTGGATAAGAGATTGATCATTTATTCACTCTGCTCTTTCTGAGTTAGATGCTTCAGGAGAAGATTGTTAATATTTTATCATATTGTATCCACTGTGTAATGTAATTCTGAAAATATATTTGTTCGATTTAACATAACATAACATAATGATGTCAGCGCTGAAGTGTAGGCCTGATGTGGCCTGTCGCCGATTCTTTTCC